>NC_046221.1:50130742-50235742 GCF_009819885.2 Catharus ustulatus | reverse complement strand
TCTGAGAGAACTGGATTTAAAACTTATGAGGACAGTACTGTCCTTAAACAGGGACTTTTTTGAAGGGATTTTTTTTTTCCCCTCAAAAAATCAATTGGAGCTTTCTTTACAAAGGAAGCATATTTGGTTTGAAATTGTAAAGGAGCATTCAGCAGGGAATGACATAATGTTGTTTTTCCAGAGGAGACGTGTGGCAGGAGCCATTCTGGTGCATATGCATGATAACCACCATAAGACTCATTTAATGTTGCTTTTGTTTGTTTATATTAAAAGAATATTAAAATTGCCTATTTAACTACTTGAAAGCTAACACATGCCTGAGTGAAAATAATCTGTACAACCATAATTCACCCTATTTCTGCAAATCAATTGTTATATAGTATTTAAGTGCATGATAAAATATTGGGTTTGCACTGAATCTTTTCCACCCTGAATGAATGGGCATTTTATTTCCTTTATTTTTTTTTAATATGATTGTATTTTATTTTATCTCATCTTTTTCCTCAAATTTAATAGCACATTAGTTCAACCATTGAACAGTAAAAAATGATAAATTTCCTCCACTGGAAGGATTCGTTCTGTGGAAAAGGTTTTTATCTTCCTCTCACTAGAATAGCTGACTGTGTAACATTTCTTCAAGCTTGCTGTCCACAAAAATATAAACCCACACCATAAATATCCAGCTGCAGAAATTTGGGCTGGAATGACTTTCCCAGCCTTCGTAACCTTCAATGTAACAGTAAAACCAGTGGCTTTTCTACAACAAACTCTTCCATTTACTACATTTAAGCAGTCACTACAGCTGAGAGAAGAGACAATCAGTAAACTCTTACTTCATCATCAGCATCTACAGGGTTGTAAAACCCAATACAGATCTAATATCTTTTTTTAAGACTATTAGGGGCAACAGGATAGATTAGATATTGCTGAGTACCAAATCAGAAGAAATGGAGTTTACTCAAAAGTGTAAACTTTTGCTATTGAAATTGCTATTAAAAAAAAAAAAAAAAGCTGGTTTTCTTCCATGAACCCAAGCTGAATTTTCTGAGTTTGCCTGTGTTAGCTTTTGAACAGTTAAATATGCAACCTTAATGGTTCTTTAATGTAAATGGCAATGATTTATAAAATTTCAGATCAAATCTTGAGTTTCCTATTCATTTCTATCCAGGTGTCATCCGTGGAAATATGTATTGCTGAAATGTGAGAGCAAAATACAGTCTTAAATACTCTGGGTATACATCTGATATTTAGAATTATTACAGAATATAATAAGATAAACATCCTTTATTGTTCCCTATGCCTTGAACTGATCTACAGCAAACATTTTTCAAATTATTTCTATTTCTTCCTTGGCTTTTTTTCATAGATCTTCCCAGCCTACAACTTTACGTGCCAATGCTGAAACAGTTAAGCTGAGGCTAAAGCCTGACTACTCTGATTAAAAAATCTCCAAATTTCACCTGCATGTAGAACTCCAGAAGATTTCTGATTTTTTTTCTTTTTCTTTTTTATTTTAGGACAATTATATGCAGAAAGATGGGCAGCAAACTGCAGAGCGTGAAAGCCATTGATGTTAAAATTGAAACCGATCCCTTTGTGAATGACCAATATGACGCTTTTTGTATAAAGGATGAAGGTCAGCACTGATATATTTTAGAAATAATGCAGAGTCATCACTGTCTTGCAACATTAAACGTTTTGCCTTCAATTTTTCTACTGCTGAGAGAGAAAAAGGAAATGTTAAGGCATAAATCTTTGCAGTAATTGCCCACTACAAGAGCCAACTGCTGCAAAGACTGGTTGCGGCAAATAAACTGTATTATCTTTTGTCTTTGCTGCAGTTTAGTGAGTTCAAACAGCACTACTGATCTGGCAGAACCCATTTTGGTGCTCACAGAACATATTTTATGGAAAGGAATATATCTGACACCAATCTAATGGAGATGGCTGACGCCTGTCACTTAGCACTGTAGCTGAATGTAACTCAGCAAACTGGCTTGATTTGCAACACACCACTCTGTTGTATATCTGTCAGTATACAACATTTGTATGCAAATAACTTCATTGCCTCCATTTTAGCATAGTTTTGCTTTGTTTTGGGTGGTTTTTTAGTAAGTGTAGACCAGGCTGCTAAGGATGCCCATGTATTGCAGATGATTCTGAAAACCAAATTATTTCCAATATAAGTTGGTACTTTAATTTTTCAATATTTAAGTTATGGAACCCACAAACAAATATGAATTCTGAAGGCAAAAAGTAAATTGTTACTGATAGGCAGGATTTTGTAAAGAAATTTGGGAACCCTCAAAACAGATTGTTGATGTCCACAGTGAGTTTTTTGCATCTGATTTCCAAGAAAAGGAAGGGTAAGCTGACGGCATTTACTAAGAAACAGTAAGTCTACAGCATAGGGTGGGGCATTCAGATAAACTATCAGTGGTAGCAGTATGGATGAAAATGTGGTTGAGGTGAAATGTGGCAGTGGTGATGGATATTTGCTGTATACCAAATAGAAAGCATGATTTTAGCAGAGTTTGACCATCCACTCAAGTAACCCTTGTGATATCAACTCCAGGCTCCGTGCTGCTGTGAGCAATGCCAATTCTGTCACCCAGTTGCTAATGTGGTCACACAAGCACCTTTGTGCTTTCTCCATGCTGCTCCTCACACATACAGGACCAGCTCCCTGTAAACATCTGCAAAACTCTCTCATTGTCTTCCTTCAAACCTCTTTTGTCATCATTCCCCCCACTCGAGAAAAACCTTGTGGTGGGTTGGGACAGCTGTGAGATGCTGAAATAATTGCTCTGGCCACTATTGTTCCACTGTGCCCTTGTGCTCCCCTGTCTGTCCCCACCTGCTTCATCTGAGCTTACACATAAATGCTGGATCTCGTAAAAGGAGCTGTGTTGACCTTGTGCATTTGGTTACTGCTCACGGTAAAGGGGGAGGCAAGAAAGCAACTAGACACAGCTATGGTGGAAAGGACTACTACATGGGACTCAAAAGCTGCATACTTTAAACTCTGGGTAAATTCAGATAGTTTGCAAAGAATGTACAAGTTATGAAGAATTTGTTTTGCAGAAGGCAGGGAATTTTCTGATGACAGAACAGAATGATCATCCATCTCAATGTGCTCATCAAGTAGTCTTACACACAGAAACATTTCTGGATGACTCTAAGGTTCCCTCTTCTTTAAATGTATTTTAAAAATTGGGATGCAGAGCTGAACAAAAAGATTTAAGTGAAGTTGTGGGGCAGAGGTTGGTTTGTACCTAGTATGAAAAGAGCAAAGTCCGGAAAGGAAACAGCCTTAACATTACAACAGTAACACACAAGCCAGCACAGAGCTGTTGACTCATGAAAGAACATCCTCAGGGATGCCAGTTTCAGTTTTAGCAAATATCCAGTAAGAAGCAGCAAGAGCAAACCCTGCGCTGCAACCTCACGCACAGCATATCTGTTCTGATCTTATGTACATGTGGCTAATAATGACACATCTAAGTTTGGATTAAGGAGTTTTTTCTTACTTGAAACCTCATGAATTATTTTTTAGTCTTAGAAAAGTGGACATCACTTTTAATCTATACATTTGCAATTATAATATGGTAATACATTAGAGTTAAGTACAAAGGCAAGTTGTTTTGCCCTGATGAAAGTGATAAATCCCAGGTTTCTAACACAGAGACCTGTATTAATTTCTTCAAGCCCTTTCATTTCTTTTATATCCATCCAACTAATAATGAGCTGACAGCAGTTTTCCTTCTTTGTCAGACTTGGCTGAGAAGAGTCAAAGGCTCAGACAGGCTGGTATGTTGAAAACAGAGGGAACAGTCACATCAACATCTACTTCAGAAACTAAACTGATATTAATAACTCATTGCAACTCTACTTTTAGACTTTAGGACTGTGCAGAATGCATCTCAAAACACCATGAAAGTTCTAGTACAAATCATGACAAATTCACATCTTATCCCTTGATTTATAACTAATCTTTACTCAATTAACATTTACCATGCAAATGAGTGGAGTCAAATTCCTCAAGCGCACATTTCAGCATGTCCCTACACCGGGGCAATAGTCAGATTCTAGCAAGAGTTCTGAGTGTGCTTACAGCATCAGGCTTTTAAAAACAGAAGTTCTGGAGAGAGACGCAGGGGGGTTTTTTTGTTTCTGAAATGGATTTTGATCTGTACACACAGAAGAATCACAGTAATTGTTGAGACTAAGAGTTATCTTTCACGGGGAATTGATTCTAAGGATTTTGTTTGACAAGGAAAGGTGTAGCTGTAATGTTTTATGAATGCTCTGCGTATAACTGCAGTTTCCACAGTACAGAGAAATGTGTCTTCCCAGCTTCTCATAAACACATGTGTTATGCCATCATTAGAATCAGCAAGACAACTCTGTACCAGCTCAGGATCTGCTGAGATCAGAAAGTTTCCCTCTTAGGCCCTGAGTGCCAAAAAATATCTAAAAATAGATTCTGGCAATTCTGAAAGTGTAGTATCACATGTAAGTTAGATCTGGCACACAGAGTGTGTATCTCTATCAGAGTTCATATTACCTCAAAGTATGAAGTAGGTAAAGCAAGAAAACCAGAAAGCTGGAATTTTTCCTGCCTTATTTTTTGTAATAGCATGTACCATTAGCATGTACCATTCAATTCCATATATATATATATATGTATATGTATAATCCTCTTGGTTTTCTTTCTTATTTTTTTTATTGCTGCAAAGGAAACATCTCTTTGTTAATAAACCCCAAGTTCGACTAGTTCTTTCATTAAGTGACCCACTGATATTTACAGGCAACAAATACGATCTGTTCCACAGGCTTTGATTTGCTGCCACCTCAGGAAAACTAAACAAGGCAGTAACTTGTAGTAGAGTACAGCATAAATGCAAATCAAACTATTTTAAACATGATTGCTGCTCCAGATATCCATCAAAGCTTGATGACTTATGTACAGTAAATTCACGAATACAAGCCGCACTGATTATAAGCCGCATCTCTGGGTCTTGGCAAACATTTCGGTTTTTGTCCATAGATAAGCCGCACACGAATATAAGCCGCTCTGTCGTTCGCAGCGAGGACCCGCGTGCAATTAGTAACAGAACCGCGGGAGGGCGGCGTTTACTGGCTGAGCTAAGGCTGTGCAGGCTCGGCCCGCTAGGGGCCGCTGACGGGGCCAGGTGGCCCAGCCCGGTGCTGCAGCTCGGGGCCGGCCGCCGCTGCCACTGGGCTCAGTCACCCCGGGTCGGCGCTGCCCCGCGGTGGGAGGCAGGGACGGAGCTTCCCCCGCTCCTACGGCAGCGGCGGCGGGCGGGGACGGAGCTTTCCCGCGCCCGTGGCGCCGGCGGCGGGCAGGGACGGCGTTTCCCCGCTCCTGCCGCGGCGGCGGCGGGCGGGGACAAAGCACCCCGTCGGCTCCCCGAGCCGCGGCAATGGCGGCGCGCGCTTCCCCCCCCCTCCCCGGGCCACGGCAATGGCTGCGCGGGGCTCCCGTCGGCTCCCCGGGCCACGGCAATGGCTTCCGCGGGGCTCCCGTCGGCTCCCCGAGCCGCAGCAATGGCGGCGCCGGCTTCCCCCCCCCTCCCCGGGCCACGGCAATGGCGGCGCGCGCTTCCCCCCCCCTCCCCGGGCCGCAGCAATGGCGGCGCGGGCTTCCCCCCCCCTCCCCGGGCCGCAGCAATGGTGGTGCGGGCTTCCCCCCCCTCCCCGGGCCGCGGCAGGGGCGGCCCGGGTCCCCCCTCTCCTCCCCGGGCCGCGGTAGGGGCGGCCCGGGTCCCCCCTCTCCTCCCCGGGCCGCAGCAATGGCGGCGCCGGGCCCCCCCCCGTCTCTCCCCTGGGCTGTGGCAGAGGAGGAAAGAGAGCTCTCCCGCCTCTCTCCCCGCTCCCCGTGCTGCCTACAGGGAGCCAGGCTCCACCTGCGGTGCAACAAAGTAGCGATTTGTAACAATCGCAAAATGCCGACTTTGCAGCTGCTCGGCTCAGCACTCTGGCAGGCACTTCTGAGGTTGTATTAGCCGCTCCTGATTATTAGCCGCATTTCCGGTTTAGGAGCAAAATCTTAGTCAAATTGGTGCGGCTTGTATTCGTGAAATTACTGTACATATTTCAGTAGTAAGAAAAAAAGAAATTAGTGTATTTTTACAGCAAATATATTAAGTGTCATTTACAAGAACAATCAAACCGCAGTTTGCTTTGTGTAATATTTGAACTATTTCTTTGTATTTGTCATGTTTTGCTGTAGATATAATTTATTTTGGTGCTACAGCTTTATTTTTCATGGCTTTGAAAATAGTTGACAGTTAATTCCCACTTCTCTGGTTATGTCCCTTGACTAATAAAGTCCTTAAAGCCCTGTCTGATGTAAGAGGTGTTGTCATCCTAGCACTAGTAGCTTACAAGCACCACTTATATTGGCTATAATTGAGTTTTGACTTTTTGCACTCATTTATCCAAACAGAAAAATTCTATATACTTTAAGGTCTCTGCAATCAAGAAGAAAAATAAACATCCTTACTCCTCTCATTCACAGGTCTGACCATTAAGAGTTGCATTTTCTAATTTCTTAATGACAAGATGACATCCTAAATATTCCAATGACCTCTCTGGAAAAAACTCCACTAAATTTGATGGTTGCAACAGGAGATGTTGTATGTCAAAGTGGATGTCAGTTTTTCAGGGCATGGCACATAGTTAAAGCAGATATTATTGTAGATAATCAGATTTCAGTAAATTCCTGGTTCTGCCAGGAGATGTGGAAGCTGAAGTCTGCATCTTTTTCATGTTGATTTTTTTTCCATTGATCTTAGTCCATCCTTTCTGTAGAGAGTATTTTATCAAGACATCTCAAAAAAATCTTTACAGACTAATGGAATGTTCATAGTTCAGATAAAGAAGATGCTTCTGGTAATCTGGATTGGGGAGGAGAATTGCTGTATTCTTAAAATGACACATGCCAACTCTTTGCCAGAAATCACCTGTCACAAACTCCTTTCCACATGTGTTCTGGGATTAAAGTTACTATTCTGAGGAGGTATTTTTCCTAAATCTAATCATGACTGAATCTGCTAATTCAGTTAACAGGAGATCTCTTTACTCCATGTAAAAAACAGTTACTGAGTCTCTAAGAGGTCTGTAACTAGAGCTGTCACTAGCCCTAACATATATGTGCTCAACACCCATATCTTTGCTATGTCACATATTCCCATTCATTTACCAGATGCTGACTGTTCTGATTTCTGCATGTGTATATTGAGGTCTTTCTTGACTGTAATGGTGATTTTCACTCTAGGAGACAGTCTGTGCCGAATTACTGTTGACATGAGGATCTCCTGTGAACTTTAACTGATTTCCTTATATCTGTTTTGTGCTGTATTGCTGTGAAGCCCAATCCACACTCTCTTACTGGAGGTCAGTTATCAGTGTGTGAAGCCCTGCTAAAGTTTGACCTTGGTATCAACATGTAGAAAATTCTGGAAGGGTCATGATGTCCAAGTGTTCAGGTTTAAGATATGATCTTGGACATAAGCAGGCAGAGCATGGGACCTGCTTGGTGGTCTGCTGGATGGCCCTCCAGTATCAAGCAGATCCAAGTGTTTTACTGGGCAGCATGAATTAGGTCAATATTTTAGCCAGTAGCAAGAAAATACGCTGGTTTATGGGAGAATAGATGAGGGAAAAATCAGTACTCCAGATGGATGGAGGAGCCCAGCCCTCATCTACCCAACAGCACCACTGCAGGCAACCCCTGTGGTCACCTTAACAAAGAGCACTACTGTTCCTCTACATGACGAGCTGCTGCTAACACACCCTCTGTCACGCTTCATGGCCCAGATCTGCCTCCTCTCTTCCAGCAAGAAAATGGCCTGAATGCCAGCACTGAGCACAGACTATTGTTTCAAAGAAGCCCATGCTCTTCCAGTTCCTGGTACAAAGGCTACAGACAAGAACAAAAAGCCTGTCCCCAGAAGTGGCTCAGTTTGATGAGTTGCTATGCCAGTGTTACTTCTGTATATATGCCAGAAGGAACAGGTTTGGCAAAAGACTGAGCAGGAATTGTCATAGCAATTGAGACTGCAGTAGGACAAGGAGCCATAAGATTCTGTAACCTGGAAAATTCCTGTACATTTTAAGCAGAAGAGGACAGCAGCAAAATGGATATAGGAAATTGCGTCTGTCTTTGCAGCTTATAAGCTTTCATTTATGCTTGTCCATGCTGTCACTCAGTACGTTCTGCAGCAAAGGCATGACCTTACAAAGTCTCACATGAGAAAGTCAAAAGTTCCTCATACAGTGTCAGTCCATGAACATCTTTAAAATCCTGCTTTTCTTTCTATTCATGCATCAGCCAGATGTCTCTTTCAGGCTCTCTTATTCTGTCAAATCTTACTGTAAAGATCCCTTCAGCTTTCGGTTTTCTTCTTTCCTGGAAAGTTATAATGTGCTTTTTTAATCTGTTTGCCACAGTTGTATGTGTTGCTTTTCCGCTTCCTCTGGCAAAAAGATTAAGAAACAAGGCTCTGTAGATAAGAATATTCTCTGATGTATAATTGTCCCATTCAGCCTTGGAATCAATACTTCCCTCAGAACAGACACACAGGTCCCATTTGTATGGATGGAAGTAGCTACATAAATAAAATGTGTGAAATGCAAGGCTCTCTAGCCTTCCTATGAGGCAATAAAATAATTTTTTATATCTTTCATCCACATCAATCTCTATTCATCAAACCATTTCACAGGAAAGGCATTAGCTGCTAACTGCTCCTCACTTCCTTGGATGTCAAACCTCCATAAGATTCTATATAAACTGAGTTTTGTGTAGCCTCAAAAGCTTTTTTCTTCAGCCAGTGTGTGTGTGCATAACTCCCACTAACTTCTGAAGGTGTTAGACGGTATATATGTGTGAGTGTATATGTATATACGTGTGTGTGTGTCTGTATGTGTGTGTGTGTGTGTGTGTACAACACAGAGAACAGGCTTCAAAGTTTGACTTCAGTAGCATGTCCCTTATATTAATGGCAGATATTTTTCAGCATACCCGCTTGAGAAGTGGTTAGTCAGGTCTATCAGACAATTTCCAAAAACCTGATCCAAAGGAACTTTCGCAGAGTGTGGATGTTTACCACAGGATTTTCATTTCACTACAAGGTAAATGACTCCCAAAATAAATACATCATATTTCTAAATAAGCATGTATTTACCAATGCCTGCGTCAGAAGTGAGTAGATGATGGGAAAAGCTGCAGCCTGAGACTCACAAATGTTTTGCAGAATGTCCCTGGGCAAAAGCAGGAAAGGTTGAGTTTTTGCATAGGGGAGATTGAAAAAGCTTTTCTGTCAATCCTATTGCCCGTTGAAAACTCTGGACATGAACTGGCATCAATGGAACTGTTGCTTGCAAGACCTTGTGGTGATGATGTCCTAAAAGTAGACTCTAGCAAAATAGCAAGGGTGCTCTTCAAAGATGTTTCTTCTTCTGCATGGAGAACATAGAAACATAGTCTTGGAGTCTTTTCAACTTCCAAACAAAAGTATTTTCAAGGAACATAATATTTTTGTTTGTTTTCTTTTTCTGTAACCAAGAGGTACCTATTCCAAAAAGGATTGTAAAAACCATGGAGGAAAAAGGGACATGGCAAACCCCTTGTGAAAAGCTCTTTTCAGAGAGGAAGGTCTTTGCGGAAAGATAATCAATGCTTGAAAGTTCTCTAGAAAATCTTGATCTACCTTAACAATGGTCAAGATCATTCAAACCTGAAAAAGAGCATTAAAATTCAGTTTACACTGGTGATGGCAGCTGTCAGCCTGCCTCCCCTGTGCACTTCTTTAATGCAACAAAAACCAGTTTTGATCTTGTTCATAGTAATTTTTCCTCCTGGCTTCTAATGCTGTCAGCAAAAATACTATCAAACATCTTTTTGAGTCTTATACTCTGGTACAAATTTAGCTCTTCAGATTCTCAGAGACAGCAGAGCTGTGTTACTTACCCCTGGGTATTCTTAAGCTGATGACCCAAAGTCATCTATTTATTTTAGGGTCTCTAGCCTAAAAAAGGAAATTTGGATACCTGGGAAGACACCTGATTTGAGAAAGACTAGAAGATTAGAGATAGTCTTAAAACTGACTGGTATTCACCTGGACCTTTTCTTTCTCTGAGTGTGGACTGGGCCATTGCTCAGCCTCTTCTGGCTTCCTACAGTGTAGAAGAGATCAAAGCAGTCCTAAACAATTCCACAAGCACTTCTGTGGGTAAGAAAATTGACCGTGTCCAAATAGTTTCTTTCAGTCCCAACTTGCCCAAGCTTTTGTTAGCTTTTGTAGAATCAGGCAGGGAAGACAGCTGTGATTTGGCTTCCTGCCTTGTTTGAAACAAAGCCCTTCTAGACGCATGACTATCAGATGTCAATAATATCAGGGTTATGGCATCACAGTTATAGCCCAATTCATACCTTCCCAATTCCAGCTGGAAATAATTGTGAAAGGACATAATGGCATGAAACAGATGAGATGTACAATTTCTGTGGACATGTATAAGTTTATCCACAGGAAAAATCAGCACTGCTGCTAGCACTACATTAAAAGACTATTGTGAAGTTTTTACAATGTCATCTCTTTTTTCCTTTCAGACAAGCCCTGTGGGGACCCGCCATCCTTCCCCCACACCATCCTACATGGCCACACTGGCTTTGAAATGGGGGATGAGCTGCTGTACGTCTGTGCCCAGGGGTACTTCATGGGCAACAAGGAGAAGACATTCACACTGCTCTGCAACAGCTGTGGGGAGTGGTACGGGCAGGTCCAGGCCTGTGTCAAAGGTGAGCTCACCCAGCACGTGGAGCATCCCGTTGGGCGCCCACAACCTCCCAGCACCCTAAGCACACGGATCCAGGATTGTAGGGCACCTACAGTACCAGTGAAGGTCCCGGTGACTGTCTTAGCTAGACCAACAGGATTTTTATGGTCCATTGGTAGACATCTCCAAGAAATCTAAGGAAAAGAGAATTTTCTCTCATATATAGCTATATGAACATAAGGTTTCTTTCTGGGTAGAAGGATCCATTAAAAATAAAAAAATCTTTTAAGCTCTTCACTTTGTCCTCTGGCTTTTTTTAAGAAGCCAGTGGTTGATCAGGGCTTTTACTAGGCTTTTCCTTTAGCTTTAAACCCTTGAGCTTCTGTCCTTAAATGTATGATAAACGCTGCTTCCTTTTGTTAGCTTGGGAATATTGAAGACCTATGTAAGTTAGGAGAGCTGCCTGTGCCACTCAAATAAACTGTGACCAAAAAAGGGCATTATTTTTTAATTTGCCCCAATAAAAACGCAGTTTTTACCTTGTATGATGCCTCTGGGACTTTTGTCTACAAACCCAAGAGTAGTTGCCAAGATATCTACTCCATTAAAAAGAATGAAAGTGGATTTTCTTACCAAATGACTTGACACAAGAAAATATTTTTCTAAAAACACCCCAAACCACAAAACCCCCAAGCAAATTGTAAAATGACATTTCCTTAATTTAAACCCTCAATAAAATCCACCTTTATCTGTTAGTCAAATTCTACAGCAGTCTTTTAACTTTCCCCTTATTTAAACATAGGCTAAACAGTACCAGGAGTTCAGGTGTGGATGTAATTTGAATTCTGCTTTCTCACGTTACCTTGATCAATGCATAAACCTACATTTTTTCCCAGTATTTAAGAATGATCATCAGAAAAAATTTAGTATTTTTTGAGAAGGCTGTCACATCTTTAAAGTAATGTTTCTGGCAAAATAGATGAATTTTAAGCAAAGGAATTGGCAGCTGTTGGGTAGCTGAGCTATCTATATGGGCTGGAGTTAGTATTTCTGTTTTAGAACCTATATGTTTCTTAATGTCCAGAGGCTTGCAAGGAGTTGTTTTTACTCATGAGTATACCATCAGACAGTGGATAATCATGAGAAAAAGTCAAACTTGTTCTTAGTAGAAATAGGTCACATCTGTGCACCAGGGAACCAGATTCTCAAATCCATTCAGCTGGAATAGATAGACAAAAAAATAAACAATGAAAGCACCAGCAACTGTTTCAGCTTCTAAAACTGTTTTTACAAATAGCAGTTCAGATGATTTTACAAAACAATGCAGGGCATCAAGGAAGAACATGGAGGGAAAAAGGAGAAAAGAGTACCTACATCTGACCATAGAATAAAGAATCATAGAACAGTTTGGGTTGGAAAGAACCTTTAAGGTCATCTACTCCAACCCCTCTACAATAAGCAGAGAGATCTTCAACTAACGCAGTCTGAATCTCCTATAATCTGCACCAAATTGATATTCTTTTTCCTTTACTGAGGTTAGTGGAAATGCTATCTTCATCACACATAGATATAAAACTGTATTACACCAAAGTAAGGAAGGGAAAGAATCAGACCATTTAAGTTGTGTGTGTTTCACTGTTTTCTCTGGATAAATAGTCTATTTCCCCTGTTTTGTTCAAGCCTTTGACATAGCCACAGGGAAGACTAAAAATATTTTTTAGAACAATAGTGTGGCTGTAAAATCACAAACATCAACACTGTAACTTGGGAGGAGATGTGAAATTGTGGATTATGATTTTTAAAATTATTTAAATTTATTTATTATGTAGACTTCATGCTGGGAGTCTTTCTCTGATTAATATTTTTCAAATGCTTTAAGGACATGAGAGAGAAAATAATTGTTCAAGTAATAATTGTATATTTAATCCTCCTGAACATAATTCCTTAGGAAGGAAGACTTTACAGGATAAATAAAATGTGTTACATTATTTTTTTAAAAGTAAGAATACAGTGAAAAATAAAAACAACCAAAAAAACGGAATTTAATTAAAAGGAACCTGATTTAGAATTGACCCATATTTTGGCATCATAGGACAGAGAAGAACAATTATTAAGTACTCCAGAAGTCAGCACACAGACTGATTTTTAAGTGCTTTGAGGCAAGAGAGCACCTTCCCTATCATGAAGGTTAATGATGGGACTTAACGGAGAATTTATAATGCTGTTGGTAGACTGGACCACTTCTGTCCTAACTGGCTGACATCAATGGAAAGATGTTTGTGAAGCCATTTCAATGAACATTTAAGTGCTGTTTAGAGCCTGGTAAGAGGATACAGAGCCTTTGCTTTGCATCTGTGCTGGGTGAGCAATTGGGAAATGTAAAGTGGTCCTGATGCTCTTACTCCAACAAAACGAGACCAGTGGGACAAAACTCTGGTCAGAGCACTAAGAGCTATAAGGCCTGTTCCTACATCTTGCAGTGTCTCTGAGACTACGGACAAATCATTATACTACTCTCTGCTGCTTACTCTACCTTGTCTGTGGCAGTGTGATGACATTTATCCATTTATCATAAAGCTTGCTGGGATTAGTGAATGTTACACCTTGAGTACCATTGTTCTATTTAGTAACTGCCCCATTATAATACCCAGCTGTCCAGGCAGAATATCAGACTAAACAGCAATAATGGCGTGCTTTTCTTGTTTGTGGAAAAGCATCAGACTGGCTTTATATACCCACTTACTCACACACAGCAAATATGGATTCACAGAACTATCACCATAGCAGTGTCTAAATAAAGCAGTTAAATGTTGTTTGAAGTCTTTTTGTGATCATCTTTCCTGTCTGTTTTGATCCAGTGAGAAGAGATGCAGTCCATTCTGGTACCTGGGATATAAGTGTACAGCTATACAGTCAGCAGATTTGCAAATAAAAAATTTAAAAATACATATAAAAAATAGACATGTAATGCAAAATACATGGCAAAACCTGGCTATGGGCATAACTGAACAAAATAATTTTGGACTTGTATTAAGTGGATTTCAGACACAGTAAAGTATGACAAAAATTTAAGTGTATTCTGGATACAGTAAAGTATGATGGAAATTAGGAAAGCAGTACATTACAAATGGCTGTAATGTACATTGTACACACCAGGTAATAGATAGCAATTTTTAAATAAGATGCTTTTTGAGAAAATAAGTGACTCTGTTTCCTGTAATTCCCTGTCATGAAAAGGCGCTGTGTTCTAGCTGAAAACACAGGGATATTTAGCCCAACAAAGCAACCTTAAAGAGAGAACAGGGAAATTTTGCCAGAAAACACATATTTTGCCATTTATTACTTTTTTTATTTCTGTGAAGAGAATGCATTTGCTTCACAAAATATATCCTGAAGAATATTGTAGTAAGGTCTGAAAGCAGATGTATATGTGCCACACTGTGGCTATCCTGCAAGCACAGAGACTAAACTGACAATTGCTAAATGATATTTGTTGGTTTTTTTCCCCAAAATAAACCATGAGCTAAATATCAGAAGCATTAATACCAACACTTCAGTGGCAGGGGTCAGGGCTGGACTGCATTAGGCTGCATTCTCTAGGGTTTGCTTCCTCAAAGAGAGGGTAGATGTGATGACTGGGAAATCATGTTCCATCTCTGTCCTAAAACTGGCTCAGAAGGATGTCATGTATCTATCCTTTTTTGTTTTGGGTTTTTCCTGCTATGTGCTTGTGGCAGGAGAGTCCAAACTTCTACACATCTAAGGAATCTCTCCAATGACAACACTTGGATACAAAAAGTGTGTTCCGAATTAGTCCAACTTTTCTAAGCTGAGGACTATCCTTCTGATGTCAGTGTAAGGAGGACTTGGCTAATTTTGACCACTTAATCTGCAGCTACCAGTCTTCTTGCCTGGCTCAACAATTCTCATTACTTCTGAGTAATTTTGCTTTCTGAGTTTTCAAGAATGATATTGGTTCACATTCATGTGGTCTGTAAGCATGACTAACTAGCACCATTTCTTTTTAGTTTTTTATTTTTAATGTGGGGAATCAAACAAAATGTCTCTGGCTTTTGATCTTATCTGAGATTGTTTTTTTGTGTGTGTGTGTTCATTCCGTGAGTGCAAATGTAGAGACAAATACAATTAGCAACAAATACAATCAGCAACAAATATGCCCATCACCTGTCCAAACAATTGTCATGGCAAACTTTGGTTCCCTTTTCAGGCCTGCCACTGAGGGGTTGTATTAGATTAATGTAAAGTATTGATCTGGCATGAACAGATTCTGCCAAATGGAATAAGTTTTAAAATTTTTGATGGGTTATTTGTTTTATTGGCAGGCTTTCTGCTGGAATAAGAACTATCCCCCTTTTTGTAGCTATTGCAAAAGATAAAAGGCACAATTTCTGTCTAGCATACTGTGGTCAACTAGAGAGAAGTATGTGTGCCTGATCAAAACTAAGTGGATAATTCTTTGAGATGCTGTAGTTCACAAATGTGACTCTTCTTAGGCAAATCAGTCTACACGCTCTTTTCCTTCCCATCCTTAAAGACAGATGCAATCTTGTTAATGTCTGCTGTAGCTACTTTGAGATTCTTGGACTAAAGAAGCTTTTATACAGTGCAAATATTTATAAAGACGGTCTATATAGAATCAGGTTTCAATTTCCTGTACTCCAAAAATACACCCATAAAATATGCAGTGCACTTCATGGTTGTCCAAAATAGCAACACTCAAAATAGAGCTTGGATGCCAATATGCTATCTAGAAGAAAAATTAAACTGATCCTAGAGTGTGGAAGACCAGGGTCTTTGTTTTTGCCTGTCTTTATGTTAGGTCACTGTTTTCACATTACAATAAAAAACTGAAGGAGATGAAAGCTCTATAGGACTGGATGCTTCCCAAAAAGGATTAATTAAGAATTAAAAGGATTTAAACTTTTAACCGAGCTTCACATCTTTGGTAGTATGTCATTTCAGCAGCTCTTGCTATAAAGAGTTCATTTCAGACTCAGTAATCCCTCAGACAGTGAATTAAAACTCACTGATCCTTGAATCTGCCAGAAGAGGGTATGGTCAAGATGGAACAATGACTAAATACAGAAAGATTTTGACCTTGGATAAATTAACTTCAGGGCTGGCTCTTCTTAAAACCAGACCTGCCTAGGTAGAAAGAAAGATGCAATCACTTTTAAATCAATTGCTAGCAGTTTTAAAAATGTGTATAAATAATGGTTACAATTTTTTTGGATAAGAGGAGGAGCTGAATCTAGTTTTGCTGCCGCTCTTCAGTGCCAACACTAAAATTCAGGGAACTGGAAAGTTTGGGAAAGTGCTGAGAGGTGAGCAAAAAAGAAGTGCAGAAAATCTGTAAGCGATTCCCAGAAAATCAAGCTCAGGTGGACTTAAAAGATTATCAGGGTAACATAGAGTCACTAAATACTGAGTCCAAGTCCCATTTGAATGTCTGAGGCCCAGAAGAAGGAAGAGAGTATTATTACTGTGTAAGTCAGTCAAGGATCCTATAAATCAAAGCTCCAGAATAAGGGGGTCTGTATTTCCTTTGATGGTTAGAGAGCTCAATAGTTGCTTTCTTTCTGGCATCCCATAAGCTAACATTATTTATATTGATAGTCTTTGCTATAAACTCTACAAATATAGGAGATTAAATATGAAAATATGTTAGAGCAGCTTTACAACTTGGGCCACTATCTGATTGTGAGAGGGAACAAGACTCCCTTATGTGGTGACAAGCACTGCATAATGAGCTCCAATCTCAGGGTCTCTTTAGACTACAATGAGCTTTTTCTTCCCCCAGTCTGCATTAAGAAAACACCAATTCATTACTCTACAGGCAGGATCATGCCCAAAGGCAGCATGTCTGATGGAGACTCGACTGATGGTTCAACAGAACTTTAGTATGTTCTGATAGATGGGGACTTGTACTTTCTTGGAAGCACATGTTTTTCCTGATGTGGCTCCGTAGGACCTTTTCCTAGAGGGCTGAAACTACATGGCAGGAGAAACACTGAAGGGAAAGAGCTTCAAAATCTCTAAAAAGCGTGTTACTATAGTTGTTAAGCATTCACCAATGACCCACTCATACACATAAGGTACTGGTCAATGAGATGAATACTAGCTGCCCATTCATACTGCTAACTAAAAAAAAAGTCTAGAGGAAACAACACAAGCATGTGGATGTAATTTTTGTTTGCAGATGTGTGTAGCTGCCACCACAACATAAAAATTACTGTTTCAACCTCAGCTGGATTGCCGTAGTGTAGAAAGTAAATGGGTGGCAAAAATAGAGGTTACAAGAGGTTAAGGCAGTCCTTTGTGATGATTCAATTAAAAAAAGAAAACAATGACAATAACAGTTAATAAACATCACATTATGATGTTCCACTCACATTATGATGCCACAGACATCTATAGGTTGTCCTCAGACCCTGAACTTTAGTGAAGCAGGCATGACAGATATCAGCTTCAAGCAGGAGTCTGGATGATTAGAGGATAAAATAGTTTGAGGCACCATTTCCATGCAAAGAGAATGCCAGCCAGGCAGAAAAATTCTAAGTGAAAGCAAGAGAAGAGACAAAGTGAGACTAATGTTTGACTGTTAGTTGAAGTGCTGCATTGTGATGGATAGAGCTGTGCAGAGCTTCCTGAGTATGTTGCTAAAGTGCCCTGGTATTCAGAGTTAGCCTCCATTCATTTGCAAAAGACTGAAATAGTACTGGAAAAGATTTGAGGATTAATTAGAAAAATTAGAGTCCTACCAGGAAGCTTTCCACTCTAAGAGTAGTATTCCCCTGACTGTTAAATCATCCTTGAATGAGACAGAAGTTTTTTTCTGCTTTGGAGATGATGGGGAGGATCTAGAGGATTATACCAGCAGATGAGGACACTGGGACCAGGAGGGAGAGAGGTCTGTTGTTGGCACTTCCTGTGAGATGAGAAGACCTGCTAAGAACATCCAGCTCTTCAGCATGATAGCTTTCACAGAGGTATTACCTTTCTGCAGGCTATTTGGGTCACACATTTGGGTTTCCTTTGCAAAACTGCTTTGCTTTCTGGTACACACAGATCTATTCCAAGGAAAATACGTTTTGCCAATGCTCATTCTGTTCTGGCACCTAGCTTAAGCTGTTCTGGCAGAAAGTGAGCTGGCATGAGCTATATCACTGCTAAGTGGTTTTGGTCAGACTGGTTTGACAATATTTCTACTGGTTTGACAATATTTCTAATCTTTCTTAAGAGTAGACCAAATATGGTTCTGCCAGAAGTCTGGGAAGCAGACTCCAAGGAGAAAGTGACTCAGGCAGAAATTGAGGTAGGCCCCAGATGAAAATATAATTCAAAATCGGTTGACTGTAAAAAGGCAAAAAGAGTTAAGGCTTTACATTAATGCAGTGATCTGTAGTACAGATTCTCCTATTAATTTCTTGTTTCCCATGTCAAGCCAGGTCTATTGCTTCATTGCCTTCATAAAAGACTAAACACCTTCTTAAAAAGAAAAGTTCTCACCATGATTCAGTTTATTTTCCATATCCCAAGGCATTACTTTTTATGACTTTTAATGCCAGCATAAATCTCAGAAATTACATCAACTTCCTATGGACTAAAACTTGTATGAACTGAAAATCAACCACCCTATCTAGTTTGAAAAAGTTTTAATTGAGCTAAGGCTTTAGAACAGTGGGATAAATATAAATTACAATGCACTATTCCAATCAAATTCAAACTTTTAGCTTTCTACTTTGAATCAAGTCTATTTTGCTATGAGTGGTAGGTCTGTTGAGTATTTCTTAATCAAACTCAAGCTTTGCAATGAATCTGCCCCTCTGTTGCACTCAGGTTTTTTTACCAATTTAGTTTAGTTTTATTTTGTTTTTCTCTTTTCTCCATGGCAACATTTAATTCCTTAAAATTGGAAGCCTGAGAGTTGATCACCACCAGACTGGATTATCATGTTAACTAGGTGTAAAGCTTTAAGTGTTTGAGACAGTTTTCCAGCCTTGCGGGGTTCCTCTTGCTTTCTTCAGATGAAAACAAGCAGAACTCAATGTTAGTCTTGTTGGTGGAGTCTGCCTCAGTCAGAGGCAGAAGAGCTCTGAAGAGCTCTTATGGAACAAAAAATACTGTTGTGGCCCCAGGTGTTGTATCACTGTAACACCAAGGAGATTGAAGAAAAGCAGTATACTGATAAAAACATGCCTTGCTATCTTGAGCATAATGTACTGAACATAATTCTTTAAAATCATCTGGCTCACAAGGGATGAAGTTGCTGTAAAAATTTTAGTTTTGTCTGGGGTATTTTTTTATTACTAATTACTAATTGATTAATTTTTGCTAAACCTTTCTCTTTACACACATTTCTCCCTTTAATAAGATGAAATTTTTTCCTCAAATCTTGCAAGAAGTCATACTAGGGAGAGAAAAGGTTGAGAAAACAATAAGCAAATGAAGTCCTCTTCAGAGAGTGGGATATTTATATGCATTTTTAAATCTGGAAAGGTAAGATATTAGCAGTTAGCAATGACAACTATTGTGATTTTTAAAGAACCTTGAAATTGAGTATCAGCTCAAGGACCATGCCCTTTTCTAATAAACAATTACACAGAATGAAAAATACTGCCTAGAAGACACTTCTCATTGCACCTTCCTTCTTGGATTCTTGTAATAAATTAGCTCAGAGCTTTTCCAGATAATTAAATGTTGGCTAATGTTTTTTAAAATTTTTTCTAGATGAAACTGAGGCACACATTGACTATGAAGATAACTTTCCTGATGACAGATCAATGCCTATCGCTGACAATGACCATGGCCATGGCAAAGAGGAAATCCAGCAGGAACAAATACAGCTTTCCTTCAGTAAAAGTTCAGAGGAAGGAAGAACTGTAAGTACCAAAGGGGTTACTCAGCACACAGACATTTCTGAAACAGGAAGCAGGGCACCAACTGAGTCCCCTGTGTCACTCTTAAGTCAAAAAAACTTGTTTTGGTTTCCATCAGAAACTTTCAGTGAGCCTGAATCAGAGAAAAAGAGAAACAATTCCACTAAAGCACAGTTTTCTGAAGGTGACAACGACATTGGAGGGAAGGCAGCCTATGATGAACCTGATGTCAAAATGCTTTATGATAGCGAGGATTTCCCCATTGGACCCATTCTCACAACTAATGATACAAAGAGAGTGATGGATGCAGTTGCCATCACTGACCAGTCATGGTTAGATGGATATCCAGTAACACAAGAGGTGGTAGAGGATGATGAAGAGGGTGATAAAGTTGATAGTTCAATGGGAACAGAAGATGACATCATCCTCACTACTGACCAACCAAATCACGTGGAAGTAAGAAAATCAGGAAATGGCAGTCCAGCTCCAGAGGAAGGTCTAACACAGATTGTGGTAGCAACAACAGGGGTAGATGAAGAAGAAGCTAAAGAGACACCGGTACCACTTACAGCAGTGAGTGTTTTGGAGAACTCTAGTGTGAGCAGGGGTTATGATGATGCCACGTGGGAACATCTGGCTACATCTCTGGAAACTGTGGCTCAGGAGCGCACGACAACGATGCTGTTTGACATAACCAGCTTTAAAACATCCATGTCAGAAACCTCTGTGACCCTCAGTCCCTCCAATCACACTCCATACATAGAACCAAGAGACACAACCACCTACCCAGAACAAGTAGCAACCACTGCAGCAGCTCCAGACATCCTTACTGACACAGCATCCCAGGAATTTGCTGAGCAAGAAAATCTTACCCAGGACCTTGGAGAAAAGCCTGTTCCCACTTCTGAGCCATGTCAGGGAGAGGATTGTCCCAAGCCCAATAAAGGTGCTATCATAGCTGTAATAGTGATTCTTCTCTGTTTGTTACTGGTTGCAGCTGTTCTGGCAGCATGGTTTTTCAAAAAACATCAGCAGAGAAATTCTGTCTATAAATTAAATGGAAGGTGTCAGCCCAGACATCACTGTTACCACCACTACCATCACCAGCACATCGAAATGCAGAAAGTTTAACCAGGGGTCTTTTGGCAGAGATCAGAAGAAAATAACACATTGATGCTGGAAGAATCACATGACTCATGGATGCTAAAATCCAGCAGTGCAGAAAGCAGAAGAAAAAAAGAATGCTACAAGAACATAGAAGACAGAAAAGATTTCATCCTTTTGAAATTGCATCTAGCATGTTTGACTTTTCAGAGCTAAATAATCTGTACATTTTTATCACAAGGGTCTTTTGGAGACACCAGCAGGACACAGTCTGCTCAGTAGTGCATCTTAAATTTTTCCTGCTTTTACATTTTGCTCCTTTTAATAATAAATTAATTGATTAATTTCTGTGTTACCTAGTTATAATGTAATGGTAGGGATGGTCAGGCCTCTTTGGTCTGTTTTCACTAGAAGAGGAAAAGAAGGAGGGAAGAATGGAAGAAGGATGTATTTAGAACAACCACACACTTGGTGTTTGTTCCTTTTTCAGAACCTGCCCAAGCTGGTCAGGATAAACCACCATAACAAATTATAACCGGGTGTGTCTTAAAAAGAAAAACTATTTGCTACCAGACTTTAATGGATAGTATTGCAATGATTACTAAGGTAATTTTCTTCAGTGTTGTGAATTTAACAAGCTGCAAATGTTGGATCATTATGCTACTTTTCTGGAAGGTGCTCTTTTAGCCTTGGTGAAGAAATGCCATTCTTATAACTAATCATCCTGTAGAAATGATGATGTTTCCCTGGAATTCAGAGAATACTGTAAGTACCATTCTTCCTTGAGCATGAGCAGAAGAGGAGTCAGAGCACCTATGAACGCAGGTGTTATGATGAATAGCCTCTCATTACAGAGTCAAACACGGAAAAAACACTTTCCAGGGGAACCCTATATAAAGTCAGCTGCTTTTTGAACACAATATTGACTGACCAAGATACTGAACTTTAATCCACAGCCAGTAGTACCTCTGGCAACTGAAGCCATGTGTAATACTTTAGCCATGTGAAATCTGTGGAAGGACTGATTTTTCACCATTCTGCTCTTGCATTGGCTGGAGGGGTGGACATTGGCTCTGGGAGATGGGCAGCCCCTTTTGCATGCTGCTTATTGTGGTTTTAAAGAAAAAGCAGACCTGGGAAAGAAATAAATTGCATCTAGTTGATAAAATGCACTCAGCTTCTTAGATTGGGTGTTGGTGCAAAAGCACTGAGGCTTTTCCAAAAGCACATTCCATCTCAAACATTTCTGGAAATAAAGAGGAAGAAAGGGGATCGTGTTTTCTAGAATCCTTTAGCAGAGTTCGTAAGAGTTTAGCATGAAGTCTTCCTTACAATGAACAAGAGGAAGTCTGGTAACTGTGAATAATCTGCAGGTCAGAAATAAATTCATCTGCCATTCAGCCTTTGTGAAAGAGTAATAAAAAGTGTCTGGGGGGAGTTCATTCCATGTTCTGGCTTGAGTCGCGGTGGTAATCGCTGCTAACTCCATGGAAGGTAGACTTTATGAAATGGAGTGCAGAATTTGGCCCATTTTACATGCAGCCATCAATCTCATGGCTGGCAAGCAAAACAAAGCATTTTTAGACAATGGCTATGGGTTATCTTGGGGAGTTTGACCTCAGAGTGGTAAGAGTTGAATCTTGTTGCCTGGCAAGAGCCGCAATAAATAAAAATGACAGAAACTGTACAATTTGTAAATATGTCTCTGACATATGCATGACCTTATGCTTTTAATGCATTCTACACTACGAAATAAACTGTTTTAAACTATTTTTTAAAAGCAGCTAAAAAATAAAAACCCAACAATGGATTTCCCACCAAGCAACTTTATAGAGATTGTTAATTCAACTAAAACATACCATCTGTAATCGCATGAAAATATGCTGAAAAATAAACACAGGAACATCCATTAAAAATATCTGAAAGGTACAAGTAGATGTTACAGTTCTGTGCAGCATCATTCAAAATGAAAAGTCAATTCTATTTGTCCCAGGAACTGAACATGTAAAAGTGAGACTCAAAATATAATTACAAACACAAAACTATACAAGGATCTTATTTGAGAATTAAACATTTGTTATTCATGAGCCAGAATAAAGTGTACATTAACATATGCTTTGGAGTTATTTAAATAAAATTCAAGTTACAAAAATACTAGGAAAGGAAGTGTGTGTGTGTGTTTTTGTGCAAATCATCCATCTTGCCCACAAGTTTATGGAGAAAAGATAGGATGGTTATTTTCATAATTCTTGTAGAAGACAATTTGTTATTAAAAATATTAGCTAAAAAGTATTTAGCTTACACTACCAGCCCAGTTCTGCTTCAGAACGTCTAACTTCCTTTGCAGCATCTGTTTGTATTTACAGTTCTCACTTTACCAGAATGATTCAGGGAGCTTGGAAAAAACTAATAAACAGATGGGGATAAACAGCTCTTCAATGATATATTTGACTTAGACTTCTCTCTGTGTGTGAAACTTGGCTAATCACTGATAATGGGAATGGCAAACAATATATACATTGTAAGATGAATACAAAATCTTAACATAAGGTCAAAATAAAGTAGGAGATTAATTACTTAGGAACCAAAGCTCAAACCGGCAGCTGCATGTTGAAATTTGGAGAGGAAAAAAAGGGGGGGGAATACCAGAAGTGCTTTTGTGATGGTGACATCCAACCATTGATTTTTTTACACTGTGATAAAAGCCATGTATCATTCTCTTCTAGGAAACTACATATTCTAACAGGTTGGTCAGAATTTGCCCACTGGGATTAAGAGTGAGACATGATCTCCCTTTCCTCTCTTTTCCTTTGTTAACCTATTAACATGACCCCCATTTTTTACAGACCTTGTGCTATGATGTCTGGACAGAGACTGTACAGACACTGTGGGGTGTGACATCACAGCTACTGGCAGTGTTTGGGGGGTCAAACCCATGCAACCAAAAGGAGTTTGCTCCCCCTTGTACAGAAACACTGAGCTCATGCATTTTAGGTGTTTGCTAAGTTCTCAGGCTGAAATCCCCTCAATTTCTGTGTTTGCCCTAGCAAACTATGGTTATTGTGTTGTACTGCCTTATTGCCTACTGTACCTCAAAACCTATTATGCCAGAGATTTGTTGCCATGTGCATTGAACCCAGCATAGATTGATTTTTTTCTTCAATTATTTGCCTTTTCTAATACCTAATAATTTGTAATGCAATAAAACATAATACATTTATGTGAAAGACAGAATATGTAGCTACGAATGACCACTTAAAAATTACCCTTAATAAGAAATTATTATACCATCATAAGACTTGTCAAACTACAGCGTTTCCACGAGCTCAGAAGAATACTTTAGTGTTTAATCCTTTTTTAGATAAGTGATAGTGAGAATAGAGCAAAGGTAGAAAGTCCCTTTGTTATTTTCCTTTAAAGTTAATAGTCATATAAAATTACTTCTCTGACTCCCATATTTCCCACTTGAAAGTAACAAAGTTCCATTACTTTGCAATAGAATTAATCAGGAAAAAAAAACCTGTTACTTATGATGCTGAAAAGACCTACCCATGAGATATATAAATGGGAAGAAAAAGTTTAAAATAATAAAAGAAAACTTAGAAAGGTTTTCTACAGGAAAGGCTAGCATTTATAAACTTCAAAATGTGAACTCTCTACAGAATTTAATTTCCATATAACATCAGTACTTTAAGGAGAGAGAAGAGGGGAAGGAGGAGAGATGGATGCCTAAACCACTGAATATTTCCTTGCCAAAAATAAATAAATAAAAACGTATCTATTTATTTCAATATTTTGTCCTATGTACTGAAGACAACTCAAGATACAAACCACCCTTGATTTGCAACCCAACTTACTTTGGCTATTTCTTACTTAACTTCTTTTTTGTATAGAGCTTAAACTCTCCACACTAGGTCATTCAAGTCTTGAGTGACCAGGAAAAAGAAGTCGCTGTTTAAAGCATGGCAGATGACCAAAAGTTCAGACAGCTGCAATGAAGGATTAGTTGTGGGTTTTTCTCACTGCCTTGCTACAAACTGCATCACAGTTCTATGTTCAAACATTATTAAATGGGAATGTTTTCTCTGGCACTGACTATGCCTCCCCACAGTTTAAGTATTGAATTTTTTAAATTGAAGTAGCTTTGGTTCACAGTTCACATTAGAACTTAAAACCGTATTTCCATAGCAGCTGGCATATGCAAGCAACTGTTTATTTTCAGTACCAGCCATAATAAACACTTGTACTTCTATAATCCAACAAATCTTTGTCTAATCACAACTCCATTTTCAGAGCTGTGAAATTTGCATGTTATTTAAACCAATTTTCATGAAGACTCTCTTGAAATGGAAAGATTTTCTAAGTGTGACTCCATTATCAATACAGATCAATAACTCACTGTAAAGGATGTGAACATAAATGGTGGGTATTGATGGCAACAGTCTACTGAGAAAGAACTTTGTAAAGCAGGACATGCTATCAAATTTTTAGGCGGATAGTTTGCCCGGAAAGTATGGAGAAATCACACCTTGGATGAATTAAGAACAGAAACTAACTAAATTTTGGGTTTATATTCTAGCATTCCAAAGCAGTAAAGCTCTGGAAAACCGAGCAATTTGAATTCACTTTTGGCTTATGCCTTATCAACAGAAGTAATGAAGGTCTGCTTGCAGGATTGCTACAGCAAATGAAAGGGCCCTGTAGAACATTTGTATTCCCATTGAATTTGCCAGAACTGATAATTCTAAAAGTATTTGTTTTTCATAGCTGATTATATTGGCAATTGGAATTGCCAAAGGCACAGAAGTATGGAGCCTGAAACGCTCTTTTATGGGAGCAAAACCAAGCTTTGAGGAGAAAAATCACTACTACCCTTCTTCTTTTTTTTAATGAATGCTACCATTTGTGAGGATGAAATCACAGGGGGCCAGTAATAAAAAGAATTGCTATAATAAAAGTAGGCATTAATTTGAAAAGGATTAGACTATCAGCAGAGTCTGTGAAATGCACTGATTTTCAACCTGCGCATGTCCTCCCTTACCCAAGCTTTAGTTCTTAAATAAAAATGACTCTCCTGACAGCCAGCAGTCAGGTGTTTAGGTGTTTTTTGCCTAAACAAATACCACTTCAGTGTGACATTGTTTCTGACAGTTTAATCTTCACCTTCCAAGTAGTTCCCCATAATGTAGGACCCCATTCAACAAGAAAACAAGCTCAGGACTCACATGCATGCAGCCCCCTGTACTACAAATCTGCCAGAAGATGGACTTCACCCACCATTCGCCTCTAAGTGGTGATGGAACAATATGCAGATTGAATTATTGCAGACTTGCTTGCAAGCACTGAAAGAGCATCAGAGGCCAACAGCAGCTACCAGAATAGCTAGCTTTGTTATTAGAAATGTGAGTACTTATTAGAAGTGTAGCTGTACAGCTCTACAATAGGCAATACTATCATCAAGGTGTACAGAGACACCAATGCTGCATTCAAACCTGCCACATGAACACGGTGTGTTCAACAAGATGATGCTCCCATGAGCTTCACCATCATACTGTAAACCTTGCCAAAAGTGGAGACAAATCTAAATATCCCATCAAGTTAGGCAGAAGCTGCTAACATCTGAGGCAGACAACTCACAACTGCAGGAATTTGGGGTAGCAGAGGGGAGGCAGGAATATTTCCACTGCCTCCCAAGAAGAGCTGGCAGGATCAGAGAAGTGGAAAAATACACTGAGCTATTACAGTCACATGTAAATGTTGGCATTTAACAAGAGCAGTAGGGAAAGAATAATCAGTTAAAAGAACCTGAGAATGCTGAAAAAAACCACAATAAATACTGAAGAACTAGAAGAGGAGCTATTTCTCATTAGAAATGAACAAGGGTTTGAGAACTACTTGTACTTATTAAGATGGAACTGGCTTGGAATACGCAGTGGAAATTAAGAAAGCCAGAAAAAAAAGTCCAGACACTCGAACAAAATGAAAAAGGGATGACGGTGCCATCTCATGAGGCTGCAAGAGTATCAGTTGTCTTCTCAAGTTAATCGAATGGTAAAGGACATCAGACTTACTCTAATTAGGTTTAAGAAAAATAAACCATTAGCTAATGGACATCTTATCAACCATGAGTTTAGCTGCAAGATCAAGAGGTGAAGAAATGTGTGAACATGAAAAGGGATTAGCTAAGGAAGCCTTTAAGACCAAGTCACAAGCTTGCCAGAAAATTGATAATATCTCAGAGACTTGCAATAACCATTGAAAAACTGTTCAATGAAGAGGAAAAAACCAGGGTTCATAGGCACCAAATGTATTCCCACTGTAATCTGTTGAAGTCAAATAAATCACAAAACAGGTAACTCCAGTGCTTAGTTTTTACTGGTGGAGTGAAAATATGACAGTATTTTACCATGTCTTTAAAAAACATAACATGAATCTCAGACAATTAGTGCTGGAAAGGACAATGGAGTTCTTTAACTGGAGAGAAATAATTCTGAGTGCAAAACAAAGACACTCTGGAACCTATTTTCTCTCATCTTGCAGTACCTACTGTAGTCTGTGCTACTTGCTCCTCCAACAGGCAACACCTGATTAGAAGCTTAATGCATGTGTTATTTCCACACAGGATATACAGTCATAGTACACCTTGGGCTCAGAAACCTGAATTACAACCATCACTCTTGGAGCCTTTGAGGCTTTGCACTGCAGTATCTACAAACACAGCAGCTGGGGCACCACAGGGCACCACAGAAACAAACAGCCAGGCAACAGCCAGAGCTTGGCAGAGCTCTGAAGTCAGTTTGGTAAATGGTGATAGCAAAAAAGTGAATTAAATATGCTGTAAAACAAAGGTAATGTAGATGGATACATCCATCTCCAACCAGCTCCGCACCCTTTAATGGTGAGATTTCTGGATTTGAATGCTAGAGTATCAAAGATGAAGCTATTGGCTATCACGGAATCACAATACTGTGAGCTGCATGGGACCCACAAGGATCATGGAGTCCAACTTCAGGCCCTGCACAGGACACTCCAAGAGTTACACCATGTGCCTGAGAGCATTGTCCAAATGCTTGTGGAACTGTCAGGCTTGAGGCTGTGACCACTTCCCTGCGGAGCCTGTTCCAGTGCCCAACCACCCTCTGGGGGATGAACTTTTTTCTTATATCCAACATCAATCTTCCCTGACACAGTTTCAGGCCATTCCCTTGGATCCTGTCACTGTTAGGACGGAAGAAAGTTTGACAAGAAAGTCTCACAGATATGTATGCTTACCAGGAAGCTCTTTGAATGTAGAATCTGAAGAAGGAATAGAAATGAAAGCAAGTTTTGTTATAGAAGAAAAGAATTGCTTAGCCAGTCTTACTGGATAACTAAGAAGGCAAAGGGTATGTTAGTTAGAAGGAGTTTTTATGGCTCAGAGCAAAGGATAAACCCACCTCAAACAGAAGATGTTTTTACCAAGCAAAAAGATTCCACAGGCAGACAAGACTGCCGATACTGCAAGTAGATAAAAAGTCTCAGAATTTTCCACTGCACGAAAACTGAAAAACAACTCCTAGTTTAAACTGCAACATACTAACTTTTTGTGATTGGAAAATAGTAACATGAATATGGTAATGTTAGTAGTTATGATAGGTTATAGGTAATAATAAAGGTATTGATTGGTTGATATATTAAGATGCTCAGCAAAATTTATAATGTGTTGAAACCAGAACTAAAAGTGGCAGTGGCTGACAGCTGTAGGCAAGGTTCTTTCACTCATGACCTGTGAATTGCTGTATCATCTGGATAAAATAAACCGCATTTTAAAGAGCCATCTGAAGTCCCACATCCCTTGTTATGGCTCTTTCAGGTCACCACAGAGCAGAGAACAGCACCTGCCCCTCCTTTTCCCCCATTACAAGGAAGTTGTAGACTGCAATGAGGTCTCCCCTCATCACTGGTTGAGCTCATGAGGACAAAATCTGTAGTTGTCTACACAGGCTGGAAGGCAGAAGGACAAATGGGGACTCCAGAACAGCAACCTCTCCTTTGAGCACACACACACACCTCCAAGAGAAAACTAAGGATGAATTGGAGAAGCTACCCCAGCAGGATATTACAGTAATTTCACGATTATAAGCTGCACCATTTTGACTAAAATTTTGGTCCCAACACAGAAATGCGGCTTACACTCAGGAGTGGCCAATATACGAACAAAGTTCTGAAATTTCCCAACCCAAAAGTGCGAGCCAGGGTGCCAATCTGAGCACCTGCTAGTAAAACCCATGATTTCGTGATTGTTACAAATTGGTTACAGTAATTTCACGATTATAAGCTGCACCATTTTGACTAAAATTTTGGTCCAAATCCAAAGTGCCGCTTATAATCAGGTGCGGCTTATATACGGACAAAGAACAAAAAGTTGCTGTTTTAGTTTGGAGGACAGGTGTCTGCTGAGAAAGCAGGAAATTCTCTTTGAAATGGAGAATGTAAACCCCTTCCCTCAACAGATGGTGATAGAATAGATACCTTTTATCACACTCTGTATTGTAACATGCGGTTTATATATGGACAAAGAATGAAAAGTTGCTGAAACCCAGAAATGCGGCTTATACTCAGCGACACGGAGCCCGCTGCCTCCCTGCTGGGCCGCGAGGCAGGCGGGAGCCCGCCTCCACTCCCCGTGCTGCCGGCACTGTGGGGCAGCACCAGGCCAGGGCGAGCAATCCAGCGATTCCATTACTAATTCATTACTTTGTTGCACACGGGTCCTCCCTGAGAACAAAAATGTGGCTTATAATCCAGTGCGGCTTATATATGGACAAAGACCTGAACATTGCCGACACCCAGACATGCGGCTTATAATCAGGTGAGGCTTGTAATCGTGAAATTACTGTACATGTTTTTCATGGGGTGAAGTGATGGTTTACAATCAACTGCTTGTAAACAACTTTTAAAAGAAAATTTCAATTCTTACATAAAGTTACAATTAATGGAATGCAAATATTGTGCAGAACAAAACCACGAGGAAATGTGATACACACAATCCTCAGTCAGCTCAAGACACACAGTAAGCCAGATTCTGGTCTCCTTACCAGAAATTGAGCTGGGCAAATCTAAAGTTAAAAGGGTCTTGATAGATTTTCATTTTGAGATTAAAACCGTCTGGACATCTGCTTCAGTGGATTAGCTGCAATTTATATTAAAGCAGTTAAAAAAGCCAATCTGATCTTCCAAACATCCTTCACACTCAAATTCAAATGTTTCATTGCTGTCATATGCTGAAGGACACTGAAACCTCATCCTATGGATTCTCCTTCTTCTTCCCTACAGACACTCCACAGTGTAGACTACTATAGCTTATATAAACTATAGCAGCAACAACTTGGCAAGCAAATGTAGATCATGTTTTGCCTTTTTAAAAACTCAGAGCAGATTAAACATTTGTAATTCACTTCCATTCAACTGAATTACAGTTCTATCACAGGAGGTGAATGCTCATCCGGATGCTCATTTGCGCTGAATGTTCATCTCCTCTTGATGCAAGCAGGATGAAACCACTTGCAAAATTTGATCCTTGAAAACAAAAGAGGAAAGCACAGGACAAAATTTTGTATCTTTCTCTGAGTTCAAGTGGATTTTTGCTCTTCAGTACACTTAGGCACTAATTCATTATTCTTCTCTATCACACCTTTTTCTGGTCCATACCAATACTTCTGTATTGAACACTGCTGTACAGTTAATCAAAAGGACAGGAATTCACACGTAACTATTTTTCATTGTTCCACTGCAAATCACCTCAGTTTCCACCTGTACTTACCTCTGGATGAAAACTATGCAGACAGTCCCACTAGGCTGAAAAAAACACACTAATTATTTTTTTTACAGAAGAGAATACTAAATACATCAATCATCAGTATTTCATACAAGACTGGCCCCACCTCAACAGGGACCATAGGCTGTTTCAACAGAAAGAGTAAGAACTGGTAGGAAGTAAAATTATTTTTATTCTCAGTTTCACATAGTGGAATTTAATTTAGCTTACAAGAAAGATCAACACTGCTTTCATAATTCTTTAAGCAATGTTTACAAGATCATTAGCTGTGCTTTGTTAATCACCTTATTTCAGCTATTTAAATGTACCTTAATATCTTTCAGATGCATTGGAATTCATTATCACATAAAAAGGCATACATAAATAATACAATTCATACCTCAAAAAGAGGAACTGTTATGTTTTCCATAGCTCATAATCTGACAGAAGTTCTTGAGAATTCAGTCGTACTGCTACAACTTGGTAGAACAGCACAGAAATGAGGAACCTTAGTGCTCTGCTAGAAAACAAATAATCTGTTTTGTTGTGTTTGTGTAAGGGAAAGAAAGTGCAAGAGGGAAACTCACGTGCACCAGTTCTACACCGTGAAAAGCCATGCTCACAGAAGTCACTGCAGCACAGAAGTGACCTTTCAGGAGGGGATCTTGGGACAAAAGATGCAGCTTAAAGAAGTACCTTTGAGGTATATCTAACTGGAATTACAGGAAATCAAAAACAATAGTAAGGAGCAATGGTGAGTCTTCACTGCTGTAAAATACTTTGTGGTAGTTTCACTCATCAGGATTCCTTCTTTTCCTCCACTTCTAACAGCTCATCAAGGAATTCCACAACGTCACCCTAGAAATGATTAAATTCAACAGAACAAAATTAACCCCTCAAAATTGGTGGGAAATTTCTGCTATTTTAATCAAAAAATAACCTGCAATAATAGGCGTCTGAATATTTTTAACATCCACCATGCAGACACTAATACAACAAACCTATAAAATGCAGGTAAATGGCCCACACAGACGTAGCACAAGACTTGCAGTGACATAGATCTTAAAAGGAGAAAATGTTATACACTTCACAGTAAATCCTCTTGTACTTCTACAGACACTTAAATAGACAATGAAATCCTCAAACACTGAGAGGAATAAATGTTTAAAGCACTTGTTAAATTAGGAAGTTGTTAGAATACCATAAAACATTTAAAAATTTTAGAAAGCTTCAAAATTCAAAGCCAAAGCATTTTGTAGAACCGTAACTTTGTACATCTGCTCTAACTGTTTACATCCTGTCACACCTTTCAACACATACCTTCTCCATTTTCAACCATGGATTTTCACAAACCATGCTTCAATGCAGCAAAAATGTGAAAAACCAAAGGATACTAGAATGTGTTCCATACTGGAAACAAATACACTGGATTTAGACTCAGACCAAAAAATTTACAAGCTCCACTCTGCTAACACAGTGCACCAATACAATGTAGCAATCCAAACATTTAAACGGAAGTAATTTCACGACTATAAGGTGCACCCTTTTGACTAAAATTATCCCTCGAACCCGGAACCGCGCCTTATAGTCCGGTGCGCCTTATTTGATGTACAAAGTTGCAAAATTTGCCTACCCGGAAGTGTGAGCTGTGAGCCGTGGGGGGAGCCAGCAGTGCCACGGCAGCTGGCAGGAGGCGGGCCCAGGGGCCCGCGGCACTGCCCCTGCCGGGTGGAGGCCGGCCTGGGGGCCCATGGTTGCCGGGTGAAGGCGGGCCAGGCGGGCCTGCGGTGCCGCACCTCCCAGGTCCAGGCAGTCCCGGGGGCTCATGGTTGCCGGGTTAAGGCGGGCCAGGGGGTCCGTGGCACCCCCCCTCCTGGGTCCAGGCAGTCCCGGGGGCTCATGGCTGCCGGGTGAAGGCAGGCCAGGGGGCCCGCGGCACCCCTCCTCCCGGGTCCAGGCAGTCCCAGGGGCTCATGGTTGCCAGGTGAAGGCGGGCCAGGTGGCCTGCGGCACCGCCCCTCCCGGGTCCAGGCAGTCCCGGGGGCCCATGGCCGCCGGGTGAAGGCGGGCCAGGGGGCCCGCGGCACCCCCCCTTCCCGGGTCCAGGCAGTCCCTGGGGCTCATGGTTTCCGGGTGAATGCCGCCCAGGGGGCCCGCGGCACCGCCCCTCCAGGGTCCAGGCAGTCCCGGGGGCCCATGGCTGCCGGGTGAAGGCGGGCCATGGGGCCCACGGCACCCCCCCTCCCAAGTCCAGGCAGTCCCGGGGGCTCATGGCTGCCGGGTGAAGGCAGGCCAGGGGGCTCGCGGCACACCCCATCCCGCGTCCAGGCAGTCCCAGGGGCCTATGGCTGCCGGGTAAAGGCGGGCCAGGGGGCCCGCGGCACCCCCCCTCCCAGGTCCAGGAAGTCCCAGGGACCCATGGCTGCCAGGTGAAGGCGGGCCCGGTGGCTCGCGGCACCGCCCCTCCCGGGTACAGGCGGGCCCAGCGGCCAATGGCTGCCGGGTTGAGGCGGCGCCTCGGCCAGAAACCACATGGGGGGAGCTGGGGGTGGAACCTCGCTGCAAAAAAAAAGTGCGCCTTATAGTCTGGTCCGCCTTATATGATCTACAAAGTTGTGAATTTTGCCGACTCCCGGGGGGTGCGCCTTATAGTCCGGTGTGCCTAATGGTCGTGAAATTACTGTATTTCTAAAGTAGTTCTATGTCCTATACCGTAGTAAAATGCCTTCTTGCAGTCAAGCCTGAGTACTCTGGGATGATATAGCCCCACTATCTGGAACTTATGTTTTATCAACTAAACAAGAGTAACTGAGCTAAAACCTTCTGTGATCACTTTCAGCCCAAGGTAATACCTTCAGTGGTGAAAAGCAGGTGGTCAGCACCAAATGTCCAGCAGCATCTCAAAACTACTCAAAACTGACTGTAGCAGCCCATCTGCTGGCATCCTCAAAAACACCAGTATTTTCTGGTTTGCCTTCCATGCACAGGTCATAAACATTGCCTGAGAGGGGAGACCCCATGGGAATACCTGTGCCTATCCTCATTTTTTGATGCAACTTAAAGTAGAAAGATGCAGATGCTCAAATGCCACATTTCCAACCTTTTACTCTAGTAACTACAATGTTCTGATAAACTCTTCATTTAACTCTGTTTTCTTTAAACCTTTCTATCCTTTCTTTCTTGACATAAACCTATGGTCTAAAAAGGTCTTAAGATGTCATTTAGGTTTTTTAGAAAACAAATTGTCATTTTTGCTGGAAAACTTGATCAGTTCATACTCACTCTCATAATTTAAATAATGAGAACTTATACCAGTTGCGCGGAAAGCAAGTACAGTAATTTCACGATTATAAGCCGCACTGAGTATAAGCCGCACTTCTGGGTTTCAGCAACTTTTTGTTCTTTGTCCATACATAAGCCACACCTGATTATAAGCCACACACTACAATACAGAGTGTGACAAAAAGGTATCTATTCTATCACCATCTGTTGAGGGTGGGGGCAGGGATCCTTATCTCAATGGCAGATATTCTGCTAATGGTCCATCCATTGAAACCAGCTGGGGCATTGTTCTTTATCTTTCCACAACCCATCCTTCCTCCAGCCAGTCATTTTCTGCTAATGGCCCATTGAGTCCCACTGTGTGACTGATAAAATTACTTCATCCCATTGGAAGTTGCTCCAGCCAGGGGGAAGAGTCCAACATTTCTTACCAAGATAAAACAGAGGTTTTGGGACACTAAGGTAGCCCCTTCCTCTACTGGACTCCAGAGGAAAACCGTATTTCTCCACATCACCACTGGACCTCCGGAGGGAAACTGCACCTTCTGCAGGACCACTGCTTCAACTGAATCACATCTGTCACTGCAGGAGGATGCAGCCACCATTTAATGGGACTGCTACCAATACCCTGCCTGACGGGGTGTCAGGTTGTACTCTGACTTTGTCAGGGTTTGGAGTTTGTTTCTTTGTAGTACTATATTTCTATTTTACTTTCCCTAGAAAATAACTGTTATTGCTAATTCCCATATTTTTGCCTGAAAGCCCCTTGATTTCAAAATTATAATAATTTGGAGGGAGGGGGTTTACATTCTCCATTTCAAAGAGAAGTTCCTGCCTTTCTCAGCAGACACCTGTCCTCCAAAGTAAAACAGTAACTTTTCGTTCTTTGTCCATATATAAGCCACATCTGATTATAAGACACACTTCGGGTTCGGACCAAAATTTTAGTCAAAATGGTGCGGCTTATAATTGTGAAATTACTGTAATCCTTTTTTGGAGGCTCATTTTCTTTCTTTCCTTCACCACCCGTTCCAAGTCTCTGTGAACTGCATTAAGCTTCTAAGTCTGTTGAATTGATGTTTACAATCCCAATGACATTTTTAGCACTTTTTTGTCTAAATACGCATTCCTTAGAAAGACAGTATCTTCTAGAAACATTCTGAGACTCAAAACTTTACCATTTTCTTTACCATGAGAAAAGGGAATTAAAACTCTGTCAATGAAAACACTAAGAGGAAATAGATAAATTTTGTCTATTTTGAATACAATAATGATATTATGGATATTGTGATTAAAAAGTATTAACTTAAAAAGTATTAATTTTTAAGAAGTATGATTAGCTGGGAGAGAAATAATGAAACTAAGCAGACAAAAATAAAAGTAGGAGGAAAGCTGGCTGAAATAACTGCCATTCTTGCTCCCTGCTTCACAGTTCCATCTCAAAGGACCACTGAGATTTTGCAGCTATGAAGAGATTTTGGCAAGTCCTGAAACCTGAAAGATGGCAACTTGTGCTTTGAATTTGTTAAAAAGATTTAACTATCCAAATTCAGATTATTGTCACACTCATCACTAAGATAGAATTTTTCAGAAGACACACAACATACAGACAAAATTCAAGTTTTTAATTTCTGGTATGTTTTCAAGTCCAGAAACATGTAAGAAATGAAATAGCATATTTAAATGTAACAATATTACAAAAAAAAAAAAAAAACCAAACCCAAACAAACCTGAAATCTGAAATCTCTAGTGTTTGAAACCGAGCTCTAAAAGAAAGCATTGCAGAGGCTGCTGTGGTCTGATTAGATGTACTTAGGAATAAGAGAGGCTGAAATATGGCAAAAAAATGTAAAAAAAGTTGCTGAAACAATATACATAAAATATGTTGATATAACTGAATTACAGAACTGAATATATTGAATACAATACAACTGAATAATTGCCTGGATGTTGGTTATTTTGGAAAAGGTAAAACCTCCAGATAAACGACAAACAAAAACTCATTTAAAATACTTTTGCCTGTGCCTTCACCATCAAAATGTAAAATATTTGCAAGTTGTCAGAAGAGTGGTTGGCAGCCCAATGAAAAGGTGGTAACGCTGCCTCAGAGGAGGCAATCACATCACACTGACAGCTGTGACCAGGTCGATCACTGTCCTTGTCCCATTAGCACTTACTTCACACTGCACCAGACATTTAGTATGGCTGAACTCAGTACACATTCCACAGGTGGTCATTTCACGGAAAAAAGCCTTCTGTCTGCTGATATCTAGTAACTTCGTGCTGATCCATGCCTGCAGACCTGGCGTCTGAAATGAGTCTTTGATACTATTTACTCTCTCAGTGAGACAGTCCTTCCTGTCACCTGCTGTGCTCTTTGGCTCCTCCCCACCCTTACAGAAAAAACATCCAATTTTCCATGCAAAGCCAGCTGAAAACCCGTAATTCTTTCCACTGCCAGCTACTCGTGGGCACAATGCCCACCAGCTCCAATGCAGGTAACATAAATACACTGCTTCAGCCCAGTGCTGATGTAAATCGTAGTGAGCAATCCATGGCCCAAAGGGCAATGCAGCCATCTGGTTGAAAGGTAGGAAATCAGGACATGAAGTCTGGCTATGCTCGGGAAGAGAAGGGTTTGCTGCCAGAGCAACTGTGAGTGATAGTTAGGCAGCCAAGAAGTGGAAAGTACACATACGTGGGCTGCTTGATCAGCTGCAGGGAAGCATTTCCTCCATGCCTGGTCCTTGGTCCATAGTCATGTCCTCCAGATTTGCCAGGTACAGGTTTAGCAGCCCTACAGCACCCCATACCCTCCCTCCCTGTGCTACCAACCTCTTCCCTCTCCCAGTCCAGGGATGGCAAGTGGGAAGTGGGACTGACAGACCAAGGATGTATGGGAAAAGATGGAACAGGTATAGCCTGAAATATAGGAGGTGTGATAGTGAGCAGAAAAAGGGGAATGTGTGAGTGGCAGGAGGAATCAGAGAAACTGAATATGTCCAACTGGAATCTCTAATTATCTGCTAGATATGCAAAGTGAGCACTCTTGACATAGACTAACAACTGAACAGAGGTACAGACAGAAAGAACAAGTTTTCTGCCACAGTAATTAATTTAAGAGGGTTTTCCGAAGGATAAAGAGGGTATGTGAGTAGATAGATTATAATAAAAAAATAATTTTAAAACACAGTTCTTGGTCAATTCTGAATAAGCAAACCCAGGCTAGTGAGATAGGGGCACAAACAAAAGAAAAGCTAGAGCATTGGGAAAAAAAAGACCTAAAAAGGAGAAGAATGCAAAACTCCTCACTTAGTATCTCAGGGTACTCAGTGTCCAAGACCAGGACATACATTGGGCCAGGCCCTTCCTTATGCAACATTAAACGTCACATTCACACTCACAAAACACACATTTTTTGGAGAAACATCTATACTTTGGAGAATCCTAGCCAACTGTTAAAACAAAACAGCAAAGAGGGAGAGCTACCTGGCTCTGTTATGGCACACTTGAGACTGATGGTCCAGCACCAACTTTTTTTTCAACATATAATTTAAAAACAGTAGCAAGCAGCAGCTGCATTGCCCACTGACAGACCCAGACACTTTGCCATTGCTTGCAATGACTGCCTTCCACAACTGCAAGCATGAATCATTCATGGGTCTTTGCTTCCACCTATAATCTCTTCTGTCCTTTCTCAGTGTGGACTGCAAAAGTTATGGGAAACCATTAGCTTTCTTGCAATAACCCATACTTTCCAACACAGATCTGCTGATGGCCTCTCCTATAGGGATTCCATATGTACTGCAGTGGGATATCTGTTCTTCAGGGAAGCAACAGACCTATCCTCAGGGAAGCAACAGAGAAGGTAACAAAAGATACTGTTCTAGAATGAATCAAGATCCACAGAAAATTATTATTCTGGACATACTTTTATATATGATTACCAGTCAATGAATAGGAAACAGCTTTTATTCTAACTCATCTAACAAACAGCCTTAAGAGAATATACAGAGCATGAAGAATTGGCTGGACCTGTGTTTCCTTATATTCTACAACCTAGAAGGAAAATATTTATCTCACCAAATGTCCCTCAGTTGTCCTTCAGAGCAAAAATTCAAATTTTGCTAAAGTTCAAAGACCTCAATGACTGAAACTTGTTCAACAGTGAGAGCAACAGATTTGATTCCTTCATGCACTGGGTGTAGGTGATTAGGTTGTGAGAAGAGTGGCCTCTAGGTGAGGAGCTAGCTGCCCTATAATTAATTATTGTCCTGTAACTGCCCTAATAAGTAATGGGAGTAGTCACAAGGATTAGATTATGAAAACCAGCAGATTTTGTCCAAGAACAAATAATCACCTTGCAAGAGTGAAGACAAAGGTTTGATATGGATGACTGTGGAGAACATTTGCTCCATGGACCTAACAGAGCCTGCACACACACACCACACAGCCCACCGGCCAGCAATGTTCTGGAGGGGGAAAACATTATTTCAGGGTAACAGTAAGGTATGTGTCAACGAGTGGCTTAGTCTGAAAGGTTTATTCAGCCTTCGACCAAGAGAAAGTTTCTTGGTCTAACCTTCAGTTAAAACCTCAGAGCTCACTGTAACCAACTCAAAGCCCTGACAGACCTCCCATAAGCTGTACAATCCAGGTTGGACATTACTCACATTCTAGCTAGGGAAAAAAATAAGAAAATCCCTCAATTCTTTGTGCAGAAAAATTATTTGGCCTTTAACTAATTTCTTTTTCAGATACTTAGTCCATAGTGTGACAGCTGCCACATTCTTTTAGGGGTTTTTTTTTTTTTCCAATATTAAGAGAGCTTAGTTGTTTTTTACATGAATATTAACCACATTCTCAAATATTTTTTGATGTCACTTTAACAGTATATTCTGAGCCTTTAACTGTTCTTTTCTCATATGTTGTGGGAGATCACAGTACATTGCCGTTATTAGAGTAGTATTTTACAGTAAACCAAAAAATGTGCTTTCCTTTTAACATTTATAATGCCTATAAAACATCAGTCAACCCAATTTCAGAGGAACTTCAACATTGCTCCAATTGCACTGAAAGCAGAAGCCTTCCAGTGGCCTTATTTCTGAGCTCTACTTATGCTCTCTTGCCTGATTTATGCTGCATGTAGAAGCTTAAGAGAATCTGGGCAGTAGAAGTTCTTCCTAATGCTAATACCTGCAGCTTGGGGTCACACTGGCATTTAAGCCCAACCATGCTGGCAGCTTCCGATAAGAAGTGGTTTAAAGGGGAGGAGGAATACCTTCAACCAAGACACACATCAAGTGGTGTACAAGCAAGAGGAGAAAGGAGAAAGCCCAGCCATATGGGAATAATCTCCACTAGAAAACTATGATGGAAAAAAAACCCCTCACCTTCTTTTTTCTTTAAAAAAAGTGTATGTTGAATAGGGACCACAACACTGCCCATTAGCTGGCAACTCTCTGAAATAGCTGCCACCAGCTCTTCTCAGGGCATCAGTACTGTTGGAGCCATGCTGGTCTGAAGTCACAGGCAGGGCAGGTTTACAGGTTTCCATTTACAACTTGCTATTACAAGCACACTTCTGTAAATCATTTGAATATATGCAAGGAATGAGTTAATAAAGCTCCAAGTTCATTGTTAGCAATTCCCAAACAGAAAAATAAGCTGAATTCAGATTGCTGTTTGCTATCAGTACTCCTCTGGGGCCCTTGTGTTTTAATGCTATTCCATATATTCTCTTTACACCAGTCACATTAGTTCAGTACTAATTCTTCTTTGCATTACAGGGATGTGATGAAACACAGAGCGTTTTCATTTCAGCCACTACATAAATGGAAACACGCCACATACAAATAAAAAGAAAGGTGTCCGAAAAAGTGGGTCAAAGCTGCCTACAGCTTTTCACCTACTGATTAAGTACTGAAAGAAAAAACACATTGTAGGCTCATCCCCGCCAAACACTTGTGGTTCTTAAGTACAGTAATTTCACCGGTATAAGGCGCACCCTTTTGACTAAAATTGTGGTCCCTACCCGGAAGTGCGCCTTATACTCCGGAGCGTCTTATATATGGACAAAGTTCGGAAATTTGCCAACCCGGAAGTGCAAGTCGCGGGCCGACCGAGTTCGCGAATTGAGCACCTGCCAGTAAAACCCGCCATCATGCGATTGTTACAAATTGGTTACTCTGTTGCGTGGTGGGGGGAGTGGACTCCTGCCGGCGGCATGAGGGAAAGTGGGGGCTCCCGCCAGCACTGTGGCGTGGGGGAGAGTGGGGGCGCCCTTCCGCCGGCACTGTGGTGCAGGGGAGAGTGGGGGCTCCCACCGGCACCATGAGGGAAAAGCGGGCTCCTGCCAGCACCATGGGGGGAAAGCGGGCTCCCGCCAGCACTGCGGGGGGAGTGAAGCTTGCAAATTGAGCACCTGCCAGTAAAACCCGCGATCACGCAATTGTTACAAATTGGTTACTTTGTTGCATGAGCATCCTCGCTGCAAACGATAGTGCGCCTTATAACACAGAGCACCTTATATATGGACAAAGTTCAGAAATCTGCCGACATCTGGATGTGCGCCTCATACCCTGGTGTGCCTTATACTCATGAAATTGCTGTAATTTAGAACAGCTAAGTAGCTATCCCCTCCAAAAACAAATCTGTAAGAACACCAATTTTATGGACCAAAAACACGTCTCATACAGTTAACGTGGTGCTGGGGTTACATCTACACTAGCTGAGTGTCTGGTTCTTAACAGCATTTCAGTTTGCCACTTAAATCTGTGCAGTATGAGGAGTTGTATCCATGATATCCCTGATGCATTACACAACTGAATAGAAATCAAGAAGCTTGTCTGTCCATGGTCAACTAAGATGACAACACTGTAGTGTTCTTTTAACTTCCCTGTGGAAAACTGCAAGGATATTTAAGAATTACTTTTTCTTAAAAGTAATTTGTAGCTAGCTGGCACTAATACTGTCATCTCTACTGTGTTAAATGTTTGAATTAAGGGTTTTTCATTTCCTTGTGGAAAAACATTAATAGAGTAACACAAGCAGGACAGTTTCTTGTAGAGATATATGCAAAAATCATTACTGCCTTTTCCAGCCTCTGCAATTACTGCTATGTATTCCAGGAGAAGCCAAATGTTTTCACTTGCTTTGCTAATGGGATTTAGAAAGACTCATGGATGACCTGGGATATGGGAGCACTGAGAAGTCTAGATAAAATGAGATTCTCCACTTGAAAGTAATGACATTTACATAGAAAGGGATCCTCTTGCCACATCAATCCTTTTGCTTCCGCCAAGGGAAAAAGATTTTTTTTTCCTGCAGATTATTTTGTGGGCTATCTTACTGGTCCACAAGCAGCTTCACAAACAGCAAACATGGACCACAGAAACTCACAGAAGGTATGGCCTATGGCCCCAGAAGCACATGGTTTAAATAGACAGAGTGCACTTAGAAGAGAGCTTGCTTCCATCCTTAACAATTTTTAATAAAGTTTCTGCTGTAATGGCTTTTCCAGGTATTAATCAGTTTTCAACATTCCTATGGAACAAACTTTTCTATCCATGCCAGGAGAAATATCAAACAAAATAAAAAATTCCACTTATATTACCAGGTCCTGATCATAGAGCAGAAACTGCAAGGTAGTAGTTTTTACGTTTGTGCTATTCCTGCTTTGCCTGCACTCCCCAGAAGTCTCCTGCAGCCAAAGACAAGTTCTGGTAGCCAGCAATTCATGAGTTCACTACCAAAATCCAGAGGCATGGACAGCCTCCATCCCTCACAGGTTTTTGGGCCCTAGCAAGGGAGGGTACAGAAGCTGTTCAGCTTTTCCCCTGAGAAGAAGAATGCTAACTTTCCTAATACAAACAGAGTGTGAGCTAGGGATATCTGTGCCATAAACATGCCCAGTAAGTTTGGTTGTTTAATCCAAACATATAATCCAGTGTAATGTGACTCCCCTGTCAGCCCAAAAATTTAACTGAGGTTTACACTGCACCACCTCCCTGCAGATAGCAAGGTCATTTGTAATTGCCCCGGTGAAAGGGGTTACAGGAACGAATGCCACCAAATGAATGCTTGTTTATTCTACACACAGTGCTGGAGGCTGAAGGTTGTCCTATAACCCCTTATTCTAAAACATATGGGGAAAACCCTCAAAATGGTCTTTTTCACCGCCTCCTTAATTACAGTAATTTCACGCGTATAAGGCGCACCCTTTTGACTAAAATTTTGGTCCGAACCCAGAAGTGCGCCTCATACCCCGGAGCGCCTTATATATCTGGACAAAGTTTGGAAATTTGGCAATGCAGAAGTGCAAGTCTGCAGTAGCCCCGAGCCGAACCTGCCCAGCCCCGAGTAGGGTCGGGGCCACCCCCGGCAGCAGCCCCGAGCGGGGCCAGGGCCACAGCAGCCGCAAGCAGGGCCGAGCCCGCGGCAGCCCCAAGCGGGGTCGAGCCCACTCAGCCCCGAGCCGAGCCAGTAAACCCCGCGATCACGTGATTCCATTACTAATTTGTTACTTTGTTGCATGCGAATTCTCACTGCAAAGAAAAAGTACGCCTTATACACTGGTGTGCCTTATATATGGACAAAGTTCCGAAATTTGCCAACACCTGGAAGTGCGCCTCATACTCCAGTGCACCTCATACTCATGAAATTACTGTACTCATCCCTGCAGCAGATAGGAAAGAAGGAAAAAAGTACAAACTAAGCTGACACTTAACAAAGGAAAACATCATGGACAAAACACAAATCAACAAGAGAATATAAAAAGTGCTCAAGTATTTCACACCTTGATGAAAATCCATACAGCCTAGTCTTTATCTAAGCTTAACCTTGAAGCAAACTTATTAAACTGTCTTTCAGGGGGGCTTATCACAATTAAAGTCTTCCTGAAGTCTGGTAACCTTGCAATGGAATTTTACATAGAGTTGTTTTCAGATCACAAGAATACCGAAGGCAGCACAGACATTACTTCTCTGCTGTAAAAATATTCTCTCTCCCTACATGCTGGATAACAACAATTGCAAAGGTGTTTTCATTTCTTAATATAAACCGTCTTCATCTTTCCTAACTAAGAAAGGCATGAGCAGTGCTCATTACAGGTACCCTTGCCTCATGTCATAACTAAGCACAGCACTTTCTTTGTCAATGCCAGCAACATTTCATCATTTGAAGATTTTTTTTAAACTTCTAAATGAAAGCAAAATGCAATCCAAAACCTCCCATGAATTATACTTTAATTTCAGTTGCGGAAAGAAATGCACTTTTAACAATTAAACTTCTTTTCTTGCACCAAAATAAAAAATCATTTTTCCATATTTACCAGTGCAAATAGTAGTCATTATATGTTATTTGACCATGAACTTCAACCATTTAAAAAGCCAGCTGCGTGACCAAAATAACAGCAGCAGAAAAAAATAACAGATAACAAGAATTCCTTTGGACCAAAATTACAATTTAGGTGGTTACTTCTGGACAAAATCATAAGGACCTTTAAATCTAATTTAAACAACATTAAAAACAAAAATACCCCCAGCCCCCTCAAAACACCAAATCCACAAAAACACTTGGTTTAAGTACATATATATACCATTTCTCTGCTCCCTGGTGTTACAACTTGAAAACTGTCGGCTCAGTGCTTCGTGTTAATTCTGTCCATGGTTTTTTTTAATGGTACATTACATTTTTGGGTTCATTCTAATATCCAATTACCAAACAAAAAATTTATTATAAATTGGCCATGGTTACAAGAAGATTTTTCCATATTAGTGAAATCCTGGAATTACAGTTACGTATCATCTTCACTTTAAACATGATTGCTGCTTTTTTGACCATGATTTAATTTCTAGAAAACTCACCTCATCATCATCCATGAGATGTTCCTTTGCGAATTCATGTATTTCCAGTTGGAATGTAGTAATGTTGTGGTATCGAACTGCCTCCTATCAAAAAACCCCAGAATTTCTGTCACTTTAGGGTAGCAAGACAGGGCAGCGTCATCACATGCCTCCTGAAACTACCCCAGTGAAGTCAGACCCAGACCTAGTAAAGACAGATCCCAGGCAGGGCTCACAGTGTTTGAGAAAGGAAACAATAAAACAGCAAATAGCATATTCCAAACTCTTCTGTGGATCTTCCTAAGCATAGGCTCCCCCACTGCAAGAACAAAGCACTCTCCTCTTTCTCATATTTCAAAGCACTGGCGAGTCTGAGAATAAGGAACGAGACTGCCAGGGCTGAGCAGCAGCCTGTGCTTGCATTCCAGTGGGCTTTGGACAGGAGAAAGCCTCCATCTCCTTGTGCTGGCATAGGGCAGCAGGCAGTTCTGGGAAAAAGACACACTGAACTGTTTTGCATGATAATGACTCACCACCCCAGCCTGAGCCTGGGCTAGGGAAACTGCAAGGTCACTCACCTGTCCCTCCTTCCTTCCCGGCTACGTGCCCAGACAGCACAGTCTCATACTCTCATATTTGTGAGTACCAACTGTCATCCACCTTGATTATTCCATTTAATGCTTTTTGGGGAAGAAAACAGGAGATTCCCTCTTGCACAAGAATATCTAAGGGTTAGTGCCAGAGCTAAATGCTCCTGTCACCCTATTACCACTTTTTGAAAATAAACCAGAGGCATTATGGTATTCACACAAGTGATTAGGACAGCAAAAAACTTCTGTTGATAGTCACATAGATCAAAGTACAAGAAAATACAGCTGTGGCATTTAATATTTTGTATTTTAAAATCCAATTATCTGTAGTACCCAGCTCCAGAAGTTATCATAGAAACATTCAGAATGCAAGTGTAGGGCCCTTGTTCTGCCCTCTTCACACATGTATGCCAAAGCTGTCCGCAGTTTGCAGTTTCCTACTGTTGCTACCCCTCACTCCCACCATCATGAAACATTGTCTCCTATATGGTTATAAAGCACCATTCTGTTCCCAAAAGCAGTGGCAAAGGAGCAGCTCCCTTCCCCTGTGAGCTCAGACTGGTTGCTACTGCCTGAAAAGAACCAAATGCATTTTTGCTGCTTTTTGTCTCAGTCAGCCCTGCAGGGCAGGCCTGGGTTCCCACTGTGCCAATAAAGTGTGTGCTCTAAGACGTATGACTAGAAGGCACTAAATTAAATTTGTGCAACATGTATTGCTAATGACTAACTAGTTGTACAGCCCATATGACTGATGCCTAAGCAATCGTCAAGTGTCACAATTAGCTGCATGACTTAAATCCTAGTAAAAAGAAACATTGCTGATGTCCCAGTCCAGGTTGTAAAATTTCCTTGGACATGGAAATTTAAGAATAGCATGGAAACCCATGTTTAAAATAGTTTTCCAAAGCCAGATGACAATTGTTGCTGGATGGACTGGTGTCTTCTTTGCAGTAAGCATTTTAGTTTAGGTAATTAGACACAATACAGTCCTGAGCCTTTTTCCATCCTCATCCACCCAACTGTTCTAAATGGAGTAAGTGGAAAGACAGTTTATCTGGAATAGTCATATTCAGACACATTCCAATGCCCACAGAACCTGAAATAACAAGCGAGTGGGCAATTATGTGTTGGCAAATAATGATTCACAAAAGCCTGAATGCCACTCAGAGATTTCTTCATCGGAGATTTCAGGCGCCAGCAGTTTTATTTATATAGGTATATAAAGATATAAATATGCCTAAGTGTCAGAGAAGTACCAGCATGAGTTTACATCTCATCATATATTATGTGTTATTGTAGCATATTCCAATGGAAAGGGAAGAGTTACAACGACATTCACTGTTTACATGACACACTACACCTCTGTGTACAACTTATATGATTTTAATAAAACAGGGCATGTTAAACTCCAGAAACAGTAGATATCACACATTCTCCCACTGAGCTGCAGAGAAATATTTGACTGGATTTTAGGTAATCTACCTACCGATCTGGGCTGAAAATCCTCCTCTTTAAGTCCCCATTTATCTTTGTGGTACTGGTAATAGGCCATGTTCTGTTTCATTACTTCATCTTTCTCATCAAACAGGAGGTAACTAGCGGCACAAGAAGCTGCATTCTTCATGTCATTCACTAATTAATATACACACACCAAAAAAATCCAGGTAAGGTAAATGAACAAATTTCTACTATTATCTAAGCTCTGGAAAACTCAAACGGAAACACAGCCCATATTCTACCTTCTCACCAGCTGCACAGAGAAAAAAAATTGCTCCCCAGAAAAAATATGCTATTTTTGTGTTCTGAAAAACCTAAGGCCATGATTCAAAAATCAACTCATCATCAGTCTCTGATGGTTTACTAGGAAAATCCTAACCAAATGTTCCTCTCAGCTATCCTAGTATCACCACACAGTTTGATGATACACACTGGGACATTTATTTTAAAAACAAACAAAAATATATTAAACCCCTCCCTACTTCTCTGTACTAATTGATAAAGAGGGAAGAGTAAACGTGTAAAGTGTGTAGTCAAAGAACACAAGCAAGAGTCATTAATGGCTTGATGCTACATCATCAAGCTGAATGTGTTTTCCCTTTGACATTGGAGCTTGCAGGAACAGCTGCAAGGGCTACATGTGTTCTTTACAGTGCAAGTAGCTCCTCAAGAAACCACAATTTTCTGATTAATTTACCTATCAAATATGCCATCACTGAGCACCAAACACTACAATTTCTTTTAAATTGGTCCCCTCTTTCTTCAAAACCCATTTAGCCCCATTCTAACAGAATGATAAGAATTCACTAGAAAAAAGCAAATAGTATGAAATACTCTGTAGGTTTGTCTGTGGAAGAAATTCTGTCCCATGTCTGTTAACTACAATGACAATAGGGAACAAAAGACACCAGGAAACAGATTTTCTGTCTCAGAACAGTTTAAAATGCAGAATTCTGGAGGCCAGTACTTACATTCTAAAGCATAAAATTGAGGGAAAATATTACGAATGGAATCTGTCCCACATCATCCAACATCGACATTATTTAAGCACAATAAATCACTACTTACATTTATAATATGCAAACTGCAAGTAATGGTACATGGTGGCCACAAATTTTTCAACGACAAAGCCTCCTATAATGGGTGTCAGATTGCTCTCACACTGCACTTTGCATGCAAGGACTTTGATATAATGATCTGGAAGGAAGAAAACAGCAACAGAGGGTATGGATAGCACAGAGTGAATTGTTACAATCCCTCCCATTAGTCACCCACTAAAATCTGGCCTTATAATGTGCTCCTGGGTCCTGGGCATCTGGATCTTGCTGCTTCGAAGTACTGAGAATCTACAACTACATCTGAAGTAGGAATCAAGTGTTGGTACTAGGCCCTTCTGTAAAAATTTGTGCGGCTGACTTTTAAGGCATCAGAGCTGGAACGCCAGAGAACCGAGCACTTACGTTTTACTGACACCTACAGGCAGCATGTGGTGGTGGGTTTCATATAGTCTTACATAGCACTGCATTATTTCCTAGCTGCAAACTTACCAGCACTTCATTTTGTTTTCTAAATTTTGCAAGCCTTCATAATACCATTACATTATTGTACAAATAAGGTCCCCATGCTGCTGAGTACAGCTGTGTCACAGACAGATACAAGAGGTGTTTGCAAAATAACTTCCAGATATGGCTGTGTTACAGGCCCAGAGTTTGGATGTTTTAAGAGAGAAGAAAGAGAATATGCTACTCACCACAGAAAAACTTTCAGCCAGGAACATGTAAGTTCACAGGCTTGCCTAGTCTAAAAATTGCTACATATAATGCAATATAGGACTACAGGTAATTTTATATTCAAGAAAATACATTTCAAGAAAATCTTCCAGCAAAAAATTTCAAGCATATTACAGATATATCACATTCATCAACTGCACGGAAAAGAAATATTTTGAAGTCTTAGTTTCCCTGTTAGCCACATTTGCCAGGTGAAAGAAAGTTAGCTAAGCTTGTGCAGCAAATTTCTGACCAAGACAAAAGAACTTTTCATCCCTGACAACTCTTAACATGAAGAACACTGAGGTTAACTAAAAATAACCACTGAAACGAACTAAAAACAACTGGCCAAATGAAGTTACTAGACACATCTTTTGTAAGAGCAGCATATATAAGCATATACATCTGCTTCCTGCAGACCCTTGGAGGCACAATATCTCTCCCTGGAACATGAGCACAGGTCAGCCCGGGCAATGCAAATAAATTTGAATGTTCTTATATCAAGAGCGAAATACTTGAAATGCATGAATGTGGTCATGGTGACACCATGCAGTAATTCCTACCTTTCTTTCCCATCACTACTGCTGGGAATTATCTTTCCTTTCCGAGGAGGAAGAGGGAGGGTGAAATTAAGTGTCAATCACAGTTGAGTATAGACACTACTCTTCACAGTGGCTTGGGGATTGTCCTGACATCAGAGCTCTGACCCACTGGGGAAGAAAGTCTGTGTTCCTTACTTTACCACCCATCATCTGCGCTTCACTCTGTATTTGCTATCCTAGACACTTGCCTGTTTTGTCCAAGAGCAAGTCATGCTTGAGGAATAGCCTGCAATAGCTATTCCATGTCAGCTGTACTGGTGGATACCAGCTGCACACCACGAGAAACTGAAGCTGCTCATGCATAAACATATTTCACAACAGCTTCCCCTTACTACGACATATTACAACAAGAAGTTGGAATATTTTTCCTTAGAGCAACTTAGAACATAAAAAAATGCAAGAGGATTTCTAAGTTTATTGAGAAAACATGCAGGTATTCGCCACAAAAAATATTACCAACAATACTGAGTTGTCAGAGCACTGGAGAAATTACTTGTTTCTTTTGCTGCCAAAGAGCATAGGAAATGCATATGTGCTATTTTGAAACAATCAAAAAGTTGATGTCCCATTTCCTTTGCAAAGCAATGTTTTGGGGTTTTTTTTGGCTATACACACAAAATATAGACATTACCTACTAGTAAAACTCTAATATAAGAAAGATTAAGAATAGCCAACAGAACCTTATCACTTATGAGAAAGGAGATAGAGATCACCAGACCTACACAAACCACAATGCTGATTTCAAAGGCAGGCTAACCACTGAGCCTCAAAGGTGGTCAGACTGATACTGAAATGGTCAAAAGACCTGGATGGATGACCACTGCTACCAAGACGGAGCAGTTGTTATTTAAACATCTATTTTACTCTGACACAGAACTTCCATGCTAATGTAAGTTCTCTGTTCCAATTTCCTGATAGACCTCACTTATGTTACTGAAGAGTGCAAAAAAGTAAACCCCAATTCAAGCAGTTTTGAATCTCATAAACCCCTACTGGCCTAAACTCAGGATCAGAACTTGGGTAACCAATCCTATGAATAAATTGAAATGCACTTTGGGGACATCTTTCATTCATGTTTCCTAACCACTCACCTGCAATGGAAAGATAGAAGTCTTTAAAATCTGTGATTTCTCGGGAGCCTTCACAGGCTGCTATGCAGTCATCGTAGGCTTTGAAGAAATCAGGAAGAGCCAGTTCCATGTCCGAGATGGATGTCCGCCAATTGTCACCATTGTATGCTCTCACAGCCCTGACAAAGAGATTCTGAAAAATTGGTAGGAATGAATCAGCAGTAAGTGACCCATGAGAAGTGTTGTGTAAACTCAAATACAGTAAATGATGTCTCCCCATTTCTGGATGACTCTATGAGCTGCTCTCCAGATGGTATGAGGAAACAAATACTGGAGATTAATGGATTTTAACAGGTATTTCCTGGAGAGCAGAGTATGTAATTCCATTTCCAAACAAAAGAAAAGCCTGCTGGAAAGAAGTAACACTGTGAGTCTAAAGCACAGGCTGTGACAGAGATTTTTGATGGAATAGCTCAGCCAAATGTCTGAGCTATTTTCAGCTGCGCCACTACAGTACTCATGAATTTGGATAACTACACACTTGCTTAGCTCCAGCAGTGACATGCATGTAGTAGCTTTCAGGTACACCACTGTCTGACTTGCTGTGACTCATTTATGGACCAATGAAGTGCAGGAGAGGTGAGAATTACTGAATGCATCAAGAAGGCAGAACAAACATGACTGAGAAGACAAGAACAGGTAGATTAAGAACTGAGAACACATAAGAAAACAAGATTCCTGAATTTCACCCAATAAAAGGAGTAACAGAACAGTTCCAAAAGTGTTGACTCTCCTGAATAAGCATACCTCATAAGGCTTTGTCTCCAAGTCTTTAATATGCTCCTCAGCATCAGGTATGCTCTTATAGTAGGCCATATTTCTTTGCATCATTTCATCATCTGGATGCTTCAGAAGAAAAGTGTGAGCTGCTGCAATAGCTTTTGGAAGATTATTAGCCTAAACAGGGATAGGGAAAAGAAGGTGTTAAAAAAGATTAACTGGAGGGAGAAAAAAAAACCACCAAAAAACAAAACAATTCAAACGTTCCCAGTTTTCTTAATTAATTTTCCTGCATTCTCTATATTCACAAATTTGTTTCTACTGAGAGCATAGTCTCAGCAGATACAATGGTACAGAAAAACTGATATAATTCTTCTCAGTTTTACTCCTAGCTACATCACATTATGAATAATTTTATTTTAACTTTAGAAATACATTATTTTTGCATATAGCACAATTGCTGCAAATCAAAAAGATTAGGTTTTTTCCCTTGCCTTCCCCTGTTCATAGAGCTGACAAGGCAAAAGTCTATACCAGGGTTCCTGAGAGGGATTAATCTCACAGCAAGTACTGATGCTAACCTATGGATATTGGTCAGGAGTCACCATTGTTCATATGTCTTTATGTCACTTATTTGCCTAGCAGCACAGAGGACATTATTACAGTAATGTATTTTCCTGGTGGCATCACAAAGTTAGAGCATACAGCAGAAACTTGGTCAAAAATTGTGTCCTAAAGCAATTTTCTGTGCCCATTTTTAAACTAACTTTAATCCCTGTTAGATATACTTTGTAAGGTGTACAGTTCTCATTTACAACTGCAGGTACCAAACACATTTGCACTTCTGTGCGCATGCCAGCTATGATTTTTTAATATTTTATGTATACACACACATGTACATTTTCATAAATTATATAGTATATCTGCACATGTTTAGGAAGAGTGAGACAGAAAGCAAAAGTCTGGGTTATTTGTGGAATGTTAAAACCTTTTTTCTAGGCCAAGATCCACATCAGCCCATTCAGTGTATTGATGGACAGGTTACACAGAGTTTCAGCTCACATGTGAAATAGCTTCTGGCAGTGCATGTTTGAAACCGCAAGCAAGAACCACAGGCATGTATGCACATGCACCCTTCTGCTCGCATCCATAAAAGGTGCACCTTCATTTTGGAAAGGAACCTGAGAGATGGCTGCACAGAAGCAAGACTTTGACCCACCCACTGCTGCTGTGCCGGTAGGAGTGTCCCATCCAGAGCATTGGAAGTCTGCCAGCTGCCCTTCCTGGCTTTCCCAAAATTACGTGTTTCCAGTCAGCTCAGATTGTGCTACATGCAAATGGCAATCTCAACTGCACTTTCATTGAACGCTTGGTTTCTTTTGTGCTGTAGTTGTAACCCTGTTTCTTTGTTAGGGTGACAAATCTCATTGTTACTTAGGTCCATGATTCACTCTTGATTTCAATTTTCACCACTTAGTAAAAAAATTAAAAACTATTGTTGCCTTCGTTGGGGGAGAAACGAAGGCAAGTGGCGACCTGGTTAGAGTGGGCCACGGCGAACACACACACATACACTTTTACAATCCCAGTCGCCGGACAAATCACTCGCTACACTGATACAGTCGACGGTGAAATGCATTTATTTCTCGGCAAACGCTGGCTTAAGTAACTTTGGTACAGTTGTGATTGGCTAACGCCATGGAGAGGGCGGGGCCTAACTCCTCGTGCATAACGATGTCTTCTGAACGAACTTTCTAGCTCACCACATTTCCCCCCTCTCCATGACCGATTAAGCCTTCGCAGTTGTGCTAAACTGATGTTAGTAACAACTCGTGAAACATATTAGTAACAACACGTGAACTATTTTAAATGTCAAAATGCAATCGCAACTTGGTTATAACTTATCCAGCCTAACAATGAAACGGGGACTGAACATTAACATGGGTACAACAACTGCAACTAGTCCCACTAGGGTGAACACATGGGTGGTAAACTAGGGCTGTTGGATAAACAGGGGAGTTGAACTGATTTCATTGCTGGAGCTTTTGGCCATGACGTTGGAACTTGTCTTCGAGTTCTTTGCTTTGCCGATGAAGCGGGTTTGGCAACAACAGAACACCGAAGCACGAAGATGGAACACGAGGCTGATGAGATGGATCACGGCAGCGAACCTGTCAAAAGAAACTCAGAGATCTCGTTAGTTTCATCGGTTTTGTTAGACAGCACGGGCTTTATGGATTTTAATGGGCACCACTTGATGACATCATCATTTTTTACTGCCGCGTACTCTCTGCCCATTACAACTAGCTTCCATCGTTTCTTTAGCGCAGGAAGCTTCTGCTGTCTCCAGAGCAGTCATTGCTTCAGAGGTTAGCTCTAGTTCACTTGCTGTGGTGTCATCACTTACATTCTTTCTAGTCTCTGGCACTGTCTTAGCAGTGCATCCTCCACAGTAACACCCAGTTCAGATGCTTTCTGAATTTCTTTCTCTTCCTCTTCTCTTGCCTGCTCAATGCACTCTGTCAGAGCAGCAGATATCCATGATGGTGATCTCTCCTCAATGCTGCTCACCACCCTTTCTTCTTTCACAACGGTAACAGCAACTGCATGTACCAGCCCTTCAGATCCTTACTCCATCCTCAGGGTCTCCTCTAACTTTTCTGCTCTCTCTTCCTCTGAGGTTTGTTCTCTCATTGCTTCAGCATCTTTCACTCGTTGGGCTTCCATCTTTTCCTGTTCTGCTGCTTCATACTCCGATAAAGGAACAACAGCTGGAATATCAGAATGTTCTTCAGCTGTTTCTGCCATGTCTTCTCTTGCTTGTTACCTGCAGCTGAGTCCGCGCACCAGGGCACCGGCAGAGGAATTCTCGGATGTGTGGGCGCACTCTCGCCTGGACTGCTGGATGGGGACCCGGTGCCCCTCCAGGAGGAGCGCCTGCAGTCCTGGCGCGAGAAGAAGCTGATGGAGGGACTGCTGCGTGGATGTGAGCTAGATGTTCTTCTTCTGTGACTGGCTGGTTCGATGCCCAGATGCCTTGGGGCAAATCTCCTGCCTTTCTCCCCCCTTCTTTTCCCCTTTTTTTTTTTTTGAAACCACAACAGAGGAAAACATGCATTTGAATTTCCTTAATTTGGTGAAAACCACGATTCCCAATATTTTACAATCCCATCTTAGTATTTAATATTGTTTGAGAACTTTCCTTTCAAATGACAACCCAGGAGAATCCTCTCGGGACAAGATTCTCCGCGTTCCCTTCAAAGGAAAAGGTTCTAGCCCTTACGAGGCCGAATCAACCTGTCCAAATTACTTGTTTTCAATTTTAACTCGGAAATATCTGAACTTTATCGTTTTCTCCGCTTGTCAGTCAATTCCAATCTGGCCACAATTGAAAGAGACTGAGAAGGTTTTGATGGCAAACGTTCTTTGCTTAGCTAACATTCCCACCTGGCCAGGGGTGAGATATTAGACTAGGTAAAATGTTTTTTCCTATTGTATTTTAAAACCCAGCCTTTACTAAATTTTGAAAAGTGGTAAGGGGTAAGTATTTTAGAAAACCACACAATTTTAATTCAACATGGAATGCTTTTCACCAAACTAATTCACTCAATTTGGTTCCTCAAACCTATAATGTTAAAGGAAGCAACATCCTTAAGTTCTTTGAATGGCTAACAATATTTCGGCGCTCCGGGACTTTCACTTCCTGGGTCCGGTGGACTCCTTTTGTCTGCGCGCGGTGTGAGTAAGCCGGTATGTTCGATGAGAATGGCTGGCGCATAGCTTCTATCACAATCGGATTCCGAGTCTGTACTGGATATGTATTGTGTGTCTTTGCTTTCCCCACCGCTCGTGCCATGATGTTTGCTCGGCCCACCCGAGCTCGCTATCCGAGTCGGAGGAAGTAGAGTGATAAGGAGCTTCTGGCCACCGGTGACTCTTGTCTGAGCTCTGCCTTTCTTTCCCCCCTCCCCTTCTCTGTCCTTTTTTGGGGGAGTTCTCCTCCTCTGAGGGGAGTATCTTGGGGTGAGCTCCCTGGTTGGCTCTTGGGCTCTCCTCCCTTTCGTTGTCCGCGCCCCTCCCCCCATGTTCGTCACTGCCCGTGTGTGAGGCGCGAGAAAGCTCTTGGCCCCGCCCCTCGCCCTCAGGCTCGGCGCCATCTTGTGACGCGTAGAGTAGCGGTTTTTTTTAAAAAACTTCTTCAGGGCTCTCCTCTTTAAAGATGCCCTGAGGCTCACATACTTTCTTGCAGCCTGGCGACCGATTAGTAGCTGGATTGGGGGTTGAGATAAGGGACTGGGGCTGCAAGCAGTTGTTAGTTTTCGACCCCGCACAATCACCAGACGCAGTCTGAGTGGCGGCCACCTCCACTTTCGGTGTGATTTCCAAATGGTCTCGGGCCACTCTCCAAGTTTCCCGTTTTAACCACGCTCCCTCCAGAGTCCTCACAACTCCTCCCCAGCTCTCCAAACATTTACCAGAGCTGGAGACAATCACGTTGTTAGCGCAGGCGTTAGTACACTCCCTCCAGCACCCTGAATGCAGGGTGTCTGTGGTACGGTCTATTGCCCTCGATTTTAACAACTGCATGATTACGTAATCAAAATCCCTTGATTTGCATTGGATGCCACATTGCCTATGCAATTGGGAAACTACCTTGCCAAGCGCATCCATTTCTTGGCGGTACATGAGCGTCCTCACCGTCGGGGTCAGACCCAGCTGCCTCGACCGCCCACCTCTTCCAGCACGAGTCCCATCACCCGATCGCCCTCAGCCGCGTGTATCGGGGGCTATTCCCTCACCCGAACACCTGGGGGCGATCCCGGGTTTCGGCACCACTATGCTGCCTTCGTTGGGGGAGAAACGAAGGCAAGTGGCGACCTGGTTAGAGTGGGCCACGGCGAACACACACATATACACTTTCACAATCCCAGTCGCCGGACAAATCACTCGCTACACTGATACAGTCGACGGTGAAATGCATTTATTTCTCGGCAAACGCCGGCTTAAGTAACTTTGGTACAGCTGTGATTGGCTAACGCCATGGAGAGGGCAGGGCCTAACTCCTCGTGCATAACGATGTCTTCTGAACGAACTTTCTAGCTCACCACAAACTATTTTGTAGAAACACACTCCTAAGTGAACTCAATGGCTCTGAGAAAGCTCCCTCCAGAGGAGCAAGCAGCAACGCAGGAACAGCTACTCCCAGAATCTTACAACGTGGCAAATTTCTCTGTGGAGTCCACCTGAATACATATATCGTCACTCTAAAAAATTACATAAAGTATTTCCCTCCCGCTTCTTTCTCTTTCGCAGAAACCACTAGCCAGGAAAAAGTCCTTTGGATGCAGCAGTTTGTAGCTCTAGAAGCCCCATTCAGAACTCCCCAAGAGAGAGATAAGGGCTCAGAGTTGGACTACAAATCTGGTATGAAACACAATATAAACAACAGACACTAAAGGCAAAACCACCAAACTACGCTGCTCAAACTTAATGCAAATATGATAGAAAAAAGAGTTTAAAGGGAGGAGGAGGGATTTCTCCAATTTCCCTAACACACTCCTACCTGGCAGTTACTTGACTGTATTTGAAAAGGTAAGAAGAAATTATATTTGTTATCCATACATTGCAAACTTGGTACGTGGCACAAGGGGGGAATTAAGATAAGTTAAATTAAGATAAGACGAGGAAACATTTGCGGTGGTGTCATTTTGGTATCCATATATGGTTTTGAGAATTTGAGGAATTTCTGCCCCTCTCAGTCAAAATAAAAGGCAGAGGCTTTAATGTATCAAGTCAAGTTCTTTTCTATTCTTTTCTATGGTCTTAGGGAAGGCATTAGACGCCAGCAGGATATTGTGCATGTGGATACTGTTCTGGTTTTATGAGAACACATTTCCCTGTGTCTGTTTGAAAAACTGCTGACAAAACAGCACTCCTAAAAACAGGACATGGCAACAGTTTAGAAGATATGTGTTTTCAAGAGGTAATCTTAAAATAACACACAAGCATACAACCCTATAGAATGTATACTGGGATACGTTGGGAGTGAATCCCTAAAAGGGAAAACAATCCAACCAAAGAGCTCTGCTTGTTTCCTCCCCTCAGAGAGGCCCTGTTTATTTCAAATGCAAATAATTGCAGTATCTGAGGAGATGGCAGGAGGGATGGACCTTGATATAGAGAACAGAAGGTGAAGATGAGAAGGGAGAAAATAATCATTTAGACCCTGGACAGAAGAACAAAAAGAAGCTAGAAAAACAAGATGAAATCTGTTAAGAGAGGAGCATGTTCCCAGTCTTTGCTGATACAAGAGTAAAAGGTAAATACCACTCCAGGGCTAGCATTATAGTGTCTCACTTCAAGAACCAATTTTTGCTTCCTTCCTTCTCACAGCTGTAATGAAGCTGGAATTTTCCAGGCATGAGGCTATCTGCAAGTCACAGATTGGGGGCTGCTGCACTTGATAGAACTGGACCAGAAACGAGTAAGTGAAGAAGGTGGACACGCTGAAGAAGAAGTAGTGAAGATCGCTTGCAATACCAGAGCTGTGACATGAAGAGTCTGAAAAAGGTTCCAGAGAAGGTTAGAAAATGAGGCAGATGGAAAGATGAGAGGCAGGAATGACACAGTTACTGGACACAGAGGCCGTGTCCAGTGGCCAGATGTCTAGGATGAACTGGAAGGGCTGATTTTAGGGGACATGCTGGATGGGTTGTAAAAATGAGTGAAGAGCAAGCTGGATAGTATGTGGGTAAGCAAGGGGAAAGACAAGGCACACACTAATCCCACAGTGGGTTACAGAAGTGGAAGGAAACAACTGAAAGGCTTGTCAAGGAGAGCATAACAAAGTGCAGGGTTGGCAGCCTAGGAAGGAAAGGACTAACCATGGGGCAGGGAAGAAATGGAGGTGAGGTAGATGACAGCTGGTGTGGGGAAGATAATGGGGAATGAAATTGTGGCCTAGAGTAACCTGTTCCGAGGGACAGGTAAGAAAGAGGTCGACATAACAAGAGGTTTTTCTAGCATTTGGGTGCACGATGCATTTGGGGTGTCTCAAGACTGTCCTGGGACACGCCACTTGCAGGGACACATCATGCTGCCCCCTCCATCACGACACTGACAGGCGCGCTTGGCCTGGCTAGAGGGTGGCACCGCACCCGGCGAGACTTCGGGGAGGAGAGCCTGCGACAAAGGCAGGGGGAGTGGAGGCAGGGCAGAGAGGTGGGAGGAGAAAGGATCGAGGAGCGGCAGGGGGTGCCTCACCTTGAAGTAGGCGAACTGCAGGTATTTGTAAGGCTCGCGGCGCTGGAACTCCTCGAGCAGGTCGCGGCCGGGCTGCGCCTGTCGGAAGGCCGGCAGCCCCTGCTTGCAGCGTCGTAGGCACTGCGCCCGCCGCAGCACCCCGGACAGGAGGCGCAGCTCCTCCAGCGCCTCGCCGGCAGGCGCGGGGGCCGCGGGGGGCGGCTGCCCGGCCGTGCTGCAGTTGCGGTGGCAGAACGCCTCGCTGTCGTGCAGCAGGCGGTACAGCCGCATGCTGACCTCAAGGTAGCTGACGCTCTCGGGCCAGTTCTCGGTGCTGTACTGGTCCAGCCCGTAGCGATAGGCCGACTCCAGCGGCATCAGCTCGTCCCGCGGGAAGCTGCGGAAGCTGTAGCGCTCGTACTGCGCCCCCGCCGCCGCAAGCAGCGCCGCCAGCGCCGCCAGCCACATGACTGCGCCTCCTCCACCTCACAGCACCGCGTCGCTGCCGCCTACCGGGCGCAGGACCGAGAAAAGAGGGCCGCGGCGGGGCGGAGGGAAGAGAAAAGTGGGTGGGCCGGGCGAAGGCAGGGCAGAGGCAGTCCCGGGGCCGGGGCGGAGGGGAGGCCGTCCCGGGGAGGGAGCGCGGCCGCACCGGGGCGGGGCGAGAGGGGCGCCGGCTCGTCCGGCCGCACTTGGTGCTGCTTCCCGGATGGAGCTGGAGCTGGAACTGGAGCTGGAGCTGGAGCTGGTGCCGGCAGCAGTCACATCTGCAAGGAAACGTTTCGTTAAGTGTGTTTTCCCAATGTCCATAAGAATTACTTTTTTTGCCATCCACAAAGGGGTTTTGTTTGGAAAATATATGTTCCAAATCAATGTCTGTTCACTTCAATTTTTTTTTGGTGTGTGTTTATCTACAAAATCTGTGACATAGGTTCACGCATTCATATTGTGATGAAGAGCAATAAGTGCATTGTTGGAATACTCCTAGGATTCTGGGCATTATTTCCCTTGAAATTGGAATTTTAGGTATGGTGTTAGAAGGTGTTGCAGAATTGTAAGTACTGTTTCTGCCTCATGTTGCTGTTAGATGTTTGGTTTCCTGAGGAAAAATTATGTAGAAGATTTATAATGAAAGTGGTTTTGAATTTTTTTGGATATTTGCCAGATAAGTATACTTCAAATGTGAGCTATAGAGCTATAGAATGCCAACAGTGTGTCCTCCACTGGTTCTGTGCAGTGCTTTGGGGCATTTTCTGATGTCCAGCTACATAAATTAATTAATAATCATTAATAAGTGGGAAAAGCCCTGACTGTAGATCTAAAGAATTTGAAAGTTCCTGATCTAATCAAGCAGTTATTTAGAATTGTTCTTTCAGTCTGACACAGAGATTATTTGCATTATGACAATATGCCACCTTCCAGATTTCACAATCAGAGTTGGACCAGCTGCTCTCTCTTCACTGCTCTTGGTGGACTCATGCATTGATCAGTGGTGATCTTGGGGCTGGAGAACCCTCCAGCTTGGAAAAAACTTGTGTAGAGTCATTTGAAATGCTAGCATGGCTTCAAAACCAGACAAATACTGAAGGCCCAGATCTTTGTCTATCCTTTTTGTTTTTAAAAACGTAGTAGTCACAGGTAATTAAAAACAAAACAAAAAAACACACCCCATTAAAAAAAAACAACCAAACAAAAAACCCCAGAAAAACAAAACAAAACCAACCAAAAAAACCCCCAAGCCTTTTGACAGTTACAGTATTTACCTTTCCTTTAGATGACATTTAACTGTGTGCTTTCTGGATCTTGTAAGAATAGTTCTCTATTGCTTTGCTTTCTTAGGTTGAGTATCAGTGCTTATGTAGGTGTGTGATCTAAATGACCAATCATGAAGAAAATTATTCCTTAGAAACTCTTAATACTTGGGCTTGGAAATGTTTGTCTACATTTCTTGGCAGAGGCAGCCAAAGGATGGAGGCTGGTGAACTACTCAAGAGTTCTTCACTGCAGTGGCTGCCTTTATAGTTTTACAGAGCTGAGCCTGCCCTTTTGAGCTCAAAATCACCTGCAGGTGCAAGTGCTGGAAAATGTTTTAAGTAGTTATTATTTCACACTTCAGGCTTGAATGGCTGAGAAACCTGGAATCACAGATCCTCTTTCCTATGGGAAGACAAACACCAAAAGCCAAAACCAAGGCAAAATAAAACATCAAAAGTCACTGATGTTTGCTTCCTTTCCACAGAGAGCCAAGCACCAAAGTGTCCCCAGCCAGACTATGAACCTTGGCTTGTTGCCAGTCTTTTATGTCAACTCTGCCAGCCTGGACTCTGCATTTTGTCTTTGCATGTAATAGAGATGATTCTCCTGGTTTTTGTGGCAGATGGCTGTAAGCACTCTGAATCCCATTTCTAAGCCTTCTTGGGTAAAAAAGATGCATTTGGGAGCTTACACACCAAGAAGGAACCCCCAGGAGGAGGAAGAGCCTGACAGGTGTGTGCATGTGGATGTTGTTTACTTTGCCATCGTTCCTACTGAAATGACTGTTGTCCTGTTCCCACAGTCACTCCTGCTCTTACTTACTGACAGTTTCTGGAGTTTTGCTGCCAGCTGATTCCCAGAGACTTGCCACTATGTTGCCAAAAACATCAGGATGAATGAAACGCTCTAACAATTTTTGCAGTATTAGGGAGTAGGTATTACTTTATTCCAGGCTGGGGTGGTCCACCTAGATGCACATGACTTTCAAAACTTTTCACTTATTTAGACATTTTTAGCAAAGTAGTTAATGTTCATTGGTTCTAAATTACCTAAATTTTTGCATCAATTATTATTCTATCTTCTATTGGTTAATTATTTATCACTTCTCATGCTTATTAGTCTAATACATCTAATATTAGTCTAATAACATCTTTTAGGTTTTTTAATTATCTTTTTCCCAGGCAGGTAGTCTCTAGCCTGTTGAAACATCTTTGTTAGTCTCTTTTTTATCTTTTGGTTACTTCAATAGTTCCTTGGAGGGCTATAAATTCTGGGTTCCAGGTGTTCAGCCTTTAAATCTCCAGGGCTTTCTTCATCAAAGCTTATCAAGATTAGTTTATCAAAACTTAAAACTTTTGAGGAGCTAATAATCACACTGACGATCTAACAGATCCATTTAAAAAATTTAGGTACATGCTAAAATGGAAAATTACACTGCTAAAGACAAATACACTACTTATGGTTATTAAAACAATTAATAAAAAGTTAATTACAACTATTAATTTGGAAAGTTATCTGATTTCCAACAAGTACAGGCAGGAGACAGTAGATGGTGCAGTGGGATCTGGGACTGACTCATTCTGTTGTGCTGGACTAAAACCTACTGCTTGTGTTCAGAGGGCTGAAACCTGAGGGCCATGTGCTGCTAGTCAGAGATTCTCAGGAATGAGGGGAGCCGCAGAAGCAGGGACTGCAGCACCACAGGGAATATAGGAGCAGCACAGGGTGGTAAAATAAAGTAGGCAACACCCTGGCATCCACTCCCAGGGAACCCTGTGGCAAAAGGACTTGAAATAGCAAAATTAAGGAAATGTTTATATTTGGGCTGGAAAGTAAAGGAGCTTCCATGCAACAGCAAGTTAAACCTGCATCAGTCCCCAAGCTTGAAAGGTTTGCAGTTTCAAACTTATGTTTTGGAATTCTTAGGAATAAATTGTAAAATCCCACAGGTTGGAGGAAGAAGGATCCACCTTCACATTCCCCGTCTACTGAGAGAGGGGCTGGGTTCTTTCCAAGGGGAAGAAAGTGAGTGGCTGAGTTTTTTCCAAGTCAGTGCTGCATTTGGAACATGAAGGAAGCAAACAAATTTGGGTTTAACTAAAAAAACCCCCACATTATGAAACTTAATAAAACAAATAAAAAACCATATTAAACCATGTGTAAAACATTATATACTATAAATATATAAACATATTATAAAACATTGTAAAAACACATTATAAAATATAACCAACCCAAACCCACTTAGTGTCATTATTCAAAACACAATTACATACATAAATTAAGTAGAAAAAAGAAAACCAATAGTAAAAAAAATAGGCAGGTGACATCTAGGATGTGGCACATGACTATAAGTTTATGGCAAAAGTAGATAGTAAAGCTCATTAGTTTCCCTATTCCATCTTTAAGTCCTGTTAGCCCCAAAATTCTTCTTTAAGTCTTGGTAAAAGGCTCTTGCTTGTCCTGCAGGTGATGGCTTCTCACAGAAGTGTTCCTTCCTCTCTTTGTTGCCGTCTTCCTGGAAGTGAGAAAACAACCCAGGCATTTTAATTCCTTTATTTCTAATTCAATTGGTCTGTTCTACTTTTCTGTGGCCTCCTCAACAGTGACACCACAATTCCCCTCTCTTTGGTGTTTCTCTACTCTTGCACAGACTCAACATAGCCAATCCCAGGCTGCGCAGTTCACGGCATGGCTATGCATGGCTATGATTCCCATTGGGAGCAGCCTACTGCCAGTTGGGCTCTGATACAGGATGAATGGTCTGGTCCCAGGAAGAAGCAAGCATCCAGGGATGGTCTACTGCTGCTTGCTGCTACAAACTCCTTCTTCCAGGTTGTGAATACTGAGACTGCTCTATGCTCTGACAGGGGTCTGCTGGGGCTCAGCACTGATCATGGCTGGACCTCCTCTCACCTCACATTTCCATAGATAGCTTTGCATCATATGGGCCCTTTTAAACCTCACTGGCTGATTTTGATGCTTTTTCATTTGAGTAAGACTCTTATCCAGGCAAAGAGATTTATATTAGTTGTACAAATCCAATGGTTGAGAGCTGAAACCATCCAGAGCTACAGCTAAAAGCCTGCATCTCCACATGATATTTTGTCTGCCCCACTCTTCATTCGTGTCTGGTTGGAAATGCAAATGTGCTTTCTTTCTTATCTAGGAGGACCATAACCGAGCAAAAACCATCCAATGGGTTGTAGTCCAAAAGCAGTGCAGTCTGGAGTTTAGGAATTAAAGAGACCCTTCTCCAATCCCAGTCCATCCCAAAGACCCCCATAAATGGGACTTTGCATCTTTAAGAAACAAATGACAATTAAAGAGGGAATGTAGAGCTTAATCACAGGGTAAGGGTATCTTCCAACTGAATTGAGGTTTTAAATAGTTTTTATTCTGAGAGCCTGTCTTGGCTTGCAATATAGGATGTGACCAAAAGTGTGTATTCTATCACCATCTGTTGAGACCAGGTGGGGCAAGTGATCCTTATCTCCATGGGAGATATTATGCTAATGGGCCATCTGTTAAAATCAGGTGGGGCAGTCATGTTTATCTTTTCACAACCCATCCTTCCTTCAGGGGTGTATCTTCTGTTAATGACCCATTGAGTCCCACTGTATGACTGATAAAATTACATCATCCCATTGGGAGGTACTCTACCCAGGGGATGGAGCCAAGCCTCTCCTATCAAGATAAAAACTGAGATTTGGAACACTAAGGTAGCCTTTTCCACTGGATCCTAAAGGAAAACAGGACCACTGTTTCAACTGAACCACATCTGTCACTCCAGGAGGACTGCAGCCACCATTTAATCAGACTGCTACCAACACCCTGACAGACTGATGGGGTGTCAGATTGTATTCTGACTCTGTCCGCGTTTTGGGTTTGTTCTTTGTAATACTGTATTTCTATCTTAATTTTCATAGTAAAGAACTGTTATTCCCAATTCCCATATCTTTGACTGAAAGCCCCTTAATTTCAAAATTATAATAATTTGAAGGGAGGGGGTTTGCATTCTCCATTTCAAAGAAAGTCTTCTGCCTTTCTTAGCAGACACCTCTCCTCCAAACCAGGACAGAGTGACCCATTACCGGCACTGGACAAAGCAGTTGCCTCTCCTGTCTTCCCTCACCTTTCTTGCTGCAATGATTAGAGGGATGAGGCTGAAGAGAGATTTGGCTGAGAGTAAAAATGGATGCGGCCCAAAGGAAAAGAAAACAAATTAACCAGGACTTTCCAAACTCATTTCCTCATGGTCTCAAGCACTATCCCTCAAGATACCAGAAAGATATAGAAATAGATCTGAAGGAGCTATCTGCACCTCTGTGTTAATGTACCTCTCTATCACATGTCCAGTACCTGGAATTCTTGGCCCATGATTCTATTAATCTATTTACCAAGGTGTCTCTAGCTTGATGCAATATTTGCCTTGCCAAGACTCTGGGAATGCTGCTTGCAGTCCAGGAATTTTCCACTTTCAGGAAATATTGACTTAGGGGTCCTCTTTGTTTTAGGCATGGGCTATTTTACTTGTCAAAAAAGATGAGGAGCATAAGCTGTTTTTCAAGAAACTTGAGGACAGCTAAGAATGGTTTATCCCAGTAGGCTTTGGGCCCATGTATTAATCTGAAGACCACTGAGGTTTTCAGCACCAAGACCAGGGAGACAAGTGGTGGAATGCTGATGGATTAGGCTCTGGCTTGCAGGGAGAGCAGCATCTACGTTTGCATCCCCTGCATCTCCTGTGCTGGCTGGCACATCCACAGCAGGGACAGCCAAGTGGCATATTCTCCAGCTCCCAATCTGTCACAAAACCTGGCAGCAGCCCTGCAGTAGTTCTCATCTACTCAACTGTGCCAAGCAGTAAAACGGGCTGTGACAAGTCCCATTCATTGTCCCTGTTTTGGTGGCAGAAACCTCTAAAAACACGACTGTGATGTCAGAAACCTCTGAGGAGTGGGGAAGCATGGACAAGCTGAGGCTACTCTGATGCTCAAAGGGAGCCCTTCCTTCCCACAGCCAAGTCTTGGACTGCTTGGCTGGGATGGCTTTGTTGGGTTCACTCACTGTCAGCATCATGTCAGCCCTCCATACCTGGGATCATCCTACTGCAGTTCTTAAGACACCAGGGAAAACTGAAACCAAAACACGGAACAGGGCCACAGAAACGATTATTGGATGAAACACTTCTCCTTTAAGGAAAGGCTGCAAGACTTGGGATGGTTCAACCTGGAGAAGGCCCTGGGGAGGCCTTACTGAGACCTTTCAATGCTTTGAGGGCATTCTAAGAAAGATGGGGACACATTTTTTATCAGGGCCTATAAAAAATGGGAAATGCTTTCAAATCAAAAGACAATCTGTTCGGATTATGTCTAAGGAAGAAATTGTTTATAAGGAAAGTGAGGAAACATGGGAAGATGTTATCCGGAGAGATCCTAGGTGCCCCATCCCTGGAAACATTCAAGGTCAGGTCAGACCTGAGCAACCTAATCTACTTCCAGATGTCCCTGCTCATAGTGGAGAAGTTGGAGTACGTGACCTTTAAAGGTCTCTTCCAACTCAAAGTATTCTGTGATTCTACTCAGTTTTCTCTTGCAAACCATGCAGACTGGACATTAATATGAGGGGAAGTTCATCTGATGCCTTTGAGTTTATCTGACAAGAAAACTGATCCATTGGATGGCTGTTTCACTTGCAGCTGCGTCACATTGTACCTGCAGAAGTTGCTCAGCAGACCTTCAAGAGTCCTCATCAATCAGCAAGCAGCAGTTCAGAAAGTCCTGGAACAGCAGATGTGGCTCAGCATTCTTCAGCTTTGGTATCCCTTTCTTAGTTATGAGATCCAGGGCCTAGAGAAAAAGAAAGCACAAGACTCCTGATACTTTCATATCCCTAACTGCTCACACAAACCCCATTTCTTAAGCTCCAGTGGCAGTTTCTTCCCTGCAGAGCATTCGACATTATTTTTCTGCACCAACAAAAAGAACCCACAAAATAGCAACCACAGCTATTCCAATATGCTAACAATGATCTTGCCTTGAAGCTGATTTGATGGGCTGACCAAGTTAGTAGGAGCTATGTCAGCCAAAAGCACATTTTCTTGCCCTGCGGATTGACTTTACAAGCTTTGCAGGCTCTTTTTAAGAGTGAATTTGGTCTAACCACATTATTTCCATGTGTTGTTATATACAATTAACCTCTGCAATGCTCACTGGTCTCTAAAACTCAGCTTCCCTAAAAAGATAGGTCGTCAAATTTTTTGCTCTCTTCCCAATAAAAATAGTAACCAGATGTCAAAAAGGAAATCCATCAACTTATTCCTTGCTTAAAGGAACAGAAACATTTGGAACCTCAGTTCAACACAGACATTTAGTTACTTCCATAAATATTTTATTATGAAAATGACTCAGGCAGACAGGAGCCACCTGCACCTCTGTCTTTTATCAGACTCCAAATTCTCAATCAGCTTCATTTCCACGGTCAAAGAAAAACTTTTAATGGTCTAATCGGAAAAAGGAATATGGTAACTCTCAAGGTTATATCCCTATGGTAACTCTCTGCTAATTTTGATACTCAAGTGGCTGCATTAATGAAGCTAATCCCTGTACCAAAACATACTTTTAGAAAAGGATTTGGTAATAAATAATTAAGGCACTTCCTGAAAGGCTCAGGTAAGTGCAGTAATTTCACGACTATAAGGCGCACTGGATTATAAAGCGCACTTCCGGGTGTCAGCAAATTTATGAGCTTTTGTGCATTTATAAGGCGCACCGGACTATAAGACGCACTCTTTTTTTGCAGCGTGGATCCGCCGCCGGCTCGCCCCCTCACAGTTGCTGGCTGCAGCCCCACCTCCACCCAGCAACCGTGGCACCGTGGCCCCGCAGGCCTGCCTCCACTCGGCTGCCGCGGCACCGTGGCCCTGCAGGCCTGCCTTCACCCGGCAGCCACGGCCCCACGGCCCCACCTCTACCCGGCTACCGCAGCCTTGTCAGCTCCTGCCGCAACTCGCAGCTCACACTTCCAGGTTTGCAAATTTCCGAACTTTGTCCATATATAAGGTGCACCAGACTATAAGGCACACTTCCAGGCTTGAGCCAAAATTTTAGCCAAAAGGGTGCGCCTTATAGTTGTGAAATTACTGTAATTGGCACTGGTACAAGACTGAAAAGGGTTCTGCGCCTGCAGACATGGTTGAAAAGCTTTTCATACAAATTCCCCAATTTGAGAAACTTGCCACTGAACATTTCTTGTCACTGTGAAACACAACTCAAAAAGAGTTCAAAAAGTGTATGAGAAATTTGAAGCATCACTGAAGGCCAAAATGGGACATTTTTTAGACTGGAACGTGTCACTCCTCTTCTGAGCTTCTCCCACTGATGCAGCTGAAGCTACACCAGATGCTGATGTGCTCCAAGGAGAGCTTTTGGTTGATGGGCCTTGGTTGAACTAGTCCAAGCTGATGTGAACGGGATTTAGTCTTATGGGAGACAGACCATGAGACAGATTACAGAGACAGTAAAATCTGCTAGTATTTTTGTACCTTACCCTGAGAGGAATTTCCTTAGAGTAAGGTGGTTCACCTTGCAGCATTTCTATGACCACACTGCCAAGGGACCAAATATCTACTTTGGTCCTATATTCATCCTTATTCATATATTCCAGTGCTATTCAGTGAGCCATTCCAACCATCCAGCTCCCCTTGATCTGCTCAGAAGTCATCTGAGCACAGAGCCAAAATCGGCTGAGGAAGAAACACAATTCAAGCCAGTTTGAATTAAGAAACCAAATTAAAGGGAGAGAATGTGGTGTTGAATGTAGCTGGAAAAGCAGCCATGCTCTGTTTCCTCAGGGTGGTAACTCTGAGGAAATATGGAATTGATCACTTAGAGAAACCTCCACATTTCACTCAGTGGCTTTTATTCACTTGGAGTTTAAGACAGTAACTCCCACTCTCTGGAAGGGTCTCACACAAACCAAAGCCAGTCTTGATACCTTGTTTCTCTCAAGACCTCTCTGCGCAGGAAAACTGCACTCTTAGTTTGCAGCAGTGCTCCATACACACAGACAGGCGCCACTCTTGGGGAACTGGTGGTCAGTCTTCAGCAGTCCTACACCCCACATCCCAGGAATGCTGTGTCAGACCGAGAAGACCTATGCGGTTTGACATTTGACAGTTGATCCATCCATCCATCCATCCATCCATCCATCCATCCATCCATCCATCCATCCATCCATCCATTCATTCCAAGAAAAATGTTCTCACTTTTTACATCTCTATGGATCATGAGGTTGGAGTGAAAGGAATTTAGTGCTTGCAGGCGCTAATAGATAAAAAACAAAGAGGAGGACAAAAATTAATGACCTGATTTCATCACCAAGAAAGAAAATGGCTGTCCTGGTTTAGGAGACAGGTACTACCAGAAGAAAGGCAGGAGCTTTTCCTAAAATGGAGAGTGAAAATCCCTTCCCTCCCAGTTTACTATAATTTGGAAATTAAGGGGCTCTCAGGCAAGTTATGGGTTTAGGAATAAGAGTTCTTTAGTGATATATCTACAAGACAAACAAGAACAATGACAGCTATGAAAAAAATCAGCGACAAAACAGAACAAAACATAGTTTCCATCCTTTTTTTTTCCTAGTCGCAGATACTCTTCTCCTCCGCACGGTTCCGGTGGAGTGGGGCAGGCCCCTTGCAGCTGCGGCAGCAGCAGGCGGGAGCAGGGAGGCAAAGGCGGAGGCAGCAGGGCCAGGTCCCAGGTGGGAGAAGGGTGAAGGAAGACTCTGCACACCATTTGGTTCCCAGTGCTCTACATTGTTCTGAGAAGAAGGAGACTGTAGCAGTGCAGGGCTACAGGACAAATCCGACTGCAGAGAAAACTCTCTCCTCGGCATTCGGATCGGCAAGTGTGTCCCCAGCTAGAAAAAAAACAACCAGCCACCCAGGCCCCCCAAAACCCCACCAGCGATTCAGCCAGAGAGACAGCCTCCACCCATCTCTATATTCTTGAGCAATTAAAAGCTGAGGGAGTTGCTCAGCAGATTTCCTTAACATGATAATGGGAAAAATTCTCCACAAAAGACGGAGAGTAACCCCCCCCAATCCCTAACATTGTCCACCCCAATTTTTTTGATGCTAACATTCTACATTAAATTAAAACCTTTAAATTAAATACCTACATGCAGTTACAGACACAGTATCATTGACAGTTCACCCTAGAACAAAGTCTCCTTGGGGTATGCATCGGGTCTCTCCATCCTTTTGCATCACCCACCAGGTACAATCTCCTGCTTGAGCGAAAACCACCGCATGGACAGGATTGTCTTTACTGGAGGCAGAGTTCACCCAAACAGTTTTCCCCAGCATACCTCTCATGTGTACCACTGGAACCTTATCTCCATCAGGTGTTCCCAAGGGCTCAGACTGGGCAGCACCTGCTCAGTTAGTGGAACCTCGGTTATTCACTAATCATGTGACCTTTGGTCGATTACTCTCCCTGTTCTTGAAAGTCCCCCCCACCTAGTGCCTTTAAGGTGGTTTTAAGCAGGCCATTGATTACATTGTTAGACTTTCCCAGCCGCTGGTGCATGATAAGGAAGGTGGTACACTCACTCATTGCCATGTTGTCTAGCCCAGGTGTTTATAAGATTATTCTTGAAATGAGTCCCATTGTCTGACTCAATTCTCTCAGGGGTACCATGCCTCCAAAGGACTTGTTTCTCAAGACCCAGGATGGTGTTCTGACCATCCTGTGGTGGCCTCCACCATGGTTAGCACATAGCACTTGCCTTGGCGGGTTTGAGGCACTGTTATGTAGTCAATATTCCAGGCTTCCCCGTACTTATATTTGGACCAACGCCCACCATACCAGAGGGGCTTCACCGGCTTGGCTTGCTTGATGGCAGCACACGTCCCACTGTCATAGATAACCTGAGAAATACTGTCCGTGGTTAGATCCACCCCTTGGTCTCGTGCCCACTTATTGGTGGCTTCTCTGCCCTGATGACCTGAGGCATCATGGGCCCATCAAGCCAGGAACAATTCTCCCTTGTGTTGCCAATCTAATCTATCTGTGACACCTTTATCTTTGCAAGTTTGACTTACCTGCTCGTTGTGTCAGTGCTCCTCATTAGCCTGACTCTTTGGGACATGGGCGTCCACATGATGAACTCTCACAGGTATCTTCTCTACCCAGGTGGCAATATCTTTCCGCTCATCAGTGGCTCAGATTGGTTTTCCCCTACGTTGCTAGTTAACCTTTTTCCACCTTTCCAGCCAGCCCCACAGAGCATTGGCTACCATCCATGAATCAGTGTAGAGATAGAGCTTTGGTCACTTCTCTCTCTCAGCAATGTTCAAGGCCAGCTGAATGGCTTTGAGTTCAGCAAGTTGACTTGATCCACCTTCTCCTTCAGCAGCTCGTGCAACTTGTCGTGTGGGGCTCCATACGGCTACTTTCCACTTCTGGTTTACCCCCACGATGCGGCAGGAACTGTCGGTGAAAAGAACATAGCATGTTTCATCTGCTGGCAGTTGGTTGTACAGTGGGGCTTCTTCAGCTCGGGTCACTTGTTCTTGCTTCTCGTCATCAGCGAGACCAAAATCTTCACCTTCTGACCAGTTTGTAATTATCTCCAAAATCCCAGGACGATTCGGGTTTCCAATATGGGCATGTTGCATGATGAGGGCAATCCACTTGCTCCATGTGGCATTGGTGCCATGGTGGGTAGAGGACACCTCTCCTTTGAACATCCATCCCAGCACTGGTAGTCGCAGTGCCAGGAAGAGTTGTGCTCCCATGCCAATCACTTCTGAGGCGGCTTGGACTCCCTTCATAGGTGGTTAAGATCTCCTTCTCTGTTGGAGTGTAGTTGGCTTCAGAACCTCTGTAGCTTCGGCTCCAGAGTCCCAGTGGCCAGCCTTGAGTTTCACCAGGCACCTTCTGCCAAAGGCCCTAGGACAGGCTGTGGTTCCCAGCTGCAGAATAAAGTACATTCTTCACTGTGGTCCTGTTCTGACTGGGCCAAGGACTGCTGCATGAGTGATTTCCTGCTTGATCTGGGTGAAGGCCTGCTGCTGCTCAGCACCCCTGTTGTAACCCACTACCCTACTGTTTTAAGAATGGTATGTCCCTTTAACCCTGTAACCCCCGCAAGACCAATGGACTGACCCCTGCGATGGGATTGGCCTGAAGCCAAGGCTGACCCCTCCCCTTTCCTGACCCTTAAAAACCTGAGCCCTCCACTGGAACTTCCTCTTTTTATCCTGCTCTCCCGCTCGGACCACATGGAAGCCTAAGAATAAAACAGGATACCAACCCTGGGATAAAGAGCCTCTAATATCTTTCTGTTCTACATGAAACAGCATCCCAGGCCAGCTCTGCAGGGTATTTGAGGTACAGGGCCAGGCCCCCAGAGTGCTGTTTCAGTTGGCGCCCGGAACGTGGTGCTTTTTAAATTAAAATCCACGTGAGAGGCTGTGCCCTTAGAAGGTTCAAAAGCCGACGGGAAGCCCAACTACCCTGCGGGCGAAACTTGCTTTCTAGCAGGTCTAGCTTAAGGGGACGAAACCGGTAAACCATTCAGCAATAGGGTGGTCGGTTTCAGGAACAGTTACAAAGTACAGTTCTTCAGCTCCTCGGTACTTCGCACAGAGTGGTAAGTATAAATTTTCCTCCGTGGGGAGGGGGATTTTGAGGTGCTTTTTCTGTTACATCAAGGTGCCGGGAGCTGGGCTGCACAGCGTCTACCCTGGGGGTTTTGGAGCTGTATGCAGCCGGAGACGCTGGTGGGGGTAGCAAGGCCACCTTGAAACAGTTTCTGCCGTGTGTACAGTATCACGCCAGACAGCTGATTTCAAAGAGAGGTGCCGTTTTTGCTGCAGCCTGTGATTCTCTGTGGGGGGAGGTGCCAGTTTAGCCGGCAACTAGCAGTCTTCTCTTACTGTGTTTTAACTGTGCTTTGTAGTGAGATATTAGAGTAAATTGCTGTGAAAAATATGGGTACACAGCAATCTACTTTGCAACAGAGCGTGGCTTCACAAATTAGAGAACTTTTAAAAATTGCAAATGTGATTATTACTAACAGAGAACTACATAGGTTTGCTAGGTGGCTGTCTGTAGAAAGATCTGATCTTAATTTGGCAGATATGAATTCGGTTTTCTTTTGGAATGAAATTGGAGATTTATTAACTTTAAAAGTCGAACATGGGGAAAAAAAAGCCTTAATGTTCGTCCCAATATTTTTGCAAATTAGAAAACTGTTACTTCAAACACAAAATAACAGGCAGCCACAGCAAACTGCTTCAGAGTCAACCAGTTCTTGTATCTGTCCCTCTACATGTGTTATTCCCTCTTCACCTAAGAAATCTGACTCCTCTGTCTCTCTAACTCATGCTGACAGCCACATGTCTTTTACTACTGAGGCTGAAAGCAAACCCCAACATGGCTCCAGCCACATGGCATTCAATTCTTCTTCTTCCCATAATACTCCTTATCCCCTGCTACCACCCTCAAATCCACCCCTAAACTCATCCTGGCCCCTGGGTTTTCAGGGCAATTCTCACTCTATTCAGGTTTTGCCATCCCCTCCCCCAAGCTATCAGGCTAGCACAGAGGGGGGTGGGTGTGGAAGAACTGGTTTTACAGGTTTTACACAACCTCCCTCTGAGATAAGGCCCTCGGCTCCGCCCATTCCTCAGGACACTGTCTCTGCAAAGGGACAGAATACACAGATAACACAACCCAGAGCAGGGGGAGGGGTAGTGCCTATCCGTAAAACCCTAGATCTGGAAACTCAGATACCGTATGTGGCTCCTGTCATTTATATGGGTAGGAGAAATGGCAGGAGAACATATCAGCCACTGACATACCAAGATAAAAAGGAAATTTGTAAGGTTCACAGAGAATTTGGCAGACACAGTGAAATGTTTAAAGGATTTTTAAGAGCAACATTTAGTTCTCATGAGATGGTACCCAATGATATTAAGGATTTATTCAGATGTTTGTTATCCCCTTCTGAATTTGATTTATGGGAAAGTATTTGGAAAAGATCTTTAAGAGTGCTTTTGCAAGAACTACAACAAAGCCCAGAAAGTGCAAAAGATGAGGATAATAATGATATTACACAGGAACACCTAACAGGAGAGGGACAATTTGAAAACCCTGATAAACAGGCACGTTTATTAACTAAATTTGTTTTGGATAAGATCTCTCTAGCAGCAGAAAAAGCTTTCCATCAATTACCTACTGCTGAAGTTACAGGTAGTTATGTTAATATTAAACAGTTTCCTTCAGAAAGTTTCTTGCAGTTTCTGGATCGCCTCCGTGCTCAGGTGGAGAGACAAGTCTCGGACCCAAAGGTGCAGGCAGAGCTATTGAAGGAGATGGCTCAGAAAAACGCTAATGAATCATGTCGCAGGGTCATACTTAGTCTTCCCCTCGACCCACCACCTAGCTTAGCACAGATGATAGAAACCTGCACCAGAAAAGCAGAACTGTTCAGTGCACCAGAGAGAAACCCAGGACCAGCACAATCAAGGTCTGCAGCAGCTATGACACCAGGACCAAGGAAGCAACCGGTACCACCACAGCAGCTGCAGCACATCACCTGCTTCCAGTGCAAGAAAACAGGACACTATGCAAGGGACTGCCCACACAACCAGAAACAGAAGAAGACCATCAAACAAAAAAACTAGGTGTACAGCGCATACCCGCCATAAATACCATAACGCGCAAAGATATAAATACTGCAGGTTCCACACGGGAAAAAACCTCTCTCTTTAAAACTAAGGGGGAGGACGGGACAAATGGTGTGGGGATTAATGATAGCATAAATGTTAAATATTCAATTGGCAAGGGTTGGACGCCTTTTGGTCGTCTCAATCTTAAGACCACTAAAGGTGTTTATTTTATGTCAACAGAGTGGACAGCAATTACAGTGGACCTGTCTAACACTTCACTGGACCTGACGCTGTTGCATTTGGAACTGTGCTGTGAGTATTTAGTTATGGGGGACACAGCACACACACCCTTGGAGATGGAATTACTTCCATTATCCAAGAAAGAAAATGTCTCAGGTTTCGTTCTCTTAGCACGCTGCTCACAACCACCTTATTACCTGAACGAGGGGCAAATCCTCGCCCAGGCCATTCCTGTTCCAAAGGAAATCACAACAGAAGGAAAATCACCGGAAGTCTATTGAGCAGAGGTGGTGGGTGAGGAAAAACCCTCTGTGGCATGCAATCTGACCCATGGTTCAGACCATCTCCATGTGGAGGGGGTGCTGGACACAGGGGCAGATGTGACGATCATACCCGAAAGGATGTGGCCGTCACAATGGGAATTGCAACCCGTGGCAGGCAAAATCCAAGGTATAGGGGGAATCAAATTGGCAAAAATATCAAAAAGCATCGTGCAAATTGAGGGGCCGGATGGAAAAATAGCTAGTGTCCGTCCATTTGTTACAGACTATAAGTGCCCCCTGTGGGGAAGAGATACCATGTCTCAGTGGGGAATGAAAATAGTAATCCCCAAAAAATTCTCAGGATTTTTAAAGGCGGCCACTGAGGAGCGCCCTGCCCACAAATTGACATGGTTAGATGATTCTCCAATCTAGACAGCTCAGTGGTCGATGAGTAAAGAAAAACTTAAGGCGCTGGAGGAGCTTGTAGCAGAACAATTGGCAAAACGACACATAGAAGAAACTACAAGTCCTTGGAATTCCCCGGTATTTGTAATTAAGAAACCAGGGAAGGACAAATGGAGATTGTTACATGATCTCCGGGAAATAAACAAAATTATAGCAGACATGGGATCACTTCAACCAGGGATGCCCTCTCCAACGATGCTCCCTCAAAATTGGAAATTGGCAGTTTTAGATATTAAGGACTGTTTCTTTCAAATCCCTTTACACCCAGCAGATGCTCCACGGTTTGCCTTCTCTGTTCCTACCATCAACAGAGAAGCCCCAATGAAGCGCTACCACTGGAAAGTGCTCCCTCAAGGGATGACGTGTAGTCCTTTCATATGCCAGTGGTATGTGGCCTCATTGTTGTCTCCAGTGCGTGCTCAGAGAAAGGAAGCTATCATCCTGCATTATGTAGATGACTTGCTTGTGTGTGCCCCCGATGACTCTATACTCCAACACACGCTTGACCTAGTGGTTAAGGTTTTAACCTCTGCTGGATTTCAATTGCAGGAGGATAAAGTCCAAAGGATGCCACCTTGGAAGTACCTGGGCCTGGAAATCACTGCAAGGACCATTGTTCCTCAGAAATTGGACATTAATTGTAACCCAAAGACCTTAGCAGATCTCCATTCCTTGTGTGGGTCTTTAAATTGGGTTAGGCCCTGGCTAGGCCTCACTAATGAGGACCTAGAGCCCCTTTTCAATTTATTGAAGGGGGAGAGAGAGCTGATTTCTCCCAGGGAACTGACCCCAGAGGCAAAAGCTGCAATCGAAAAGGTGCAGAAAGCTCTAGCAGAGAGGCAGGCTCATCGCTACAAACCTGAACTGCCTTTCAAATTCATAATTCTGGGAAAACTACCACACTTACACGGTTTGATATTCCAGTGGATCAAGGGGCAGAGAGATTCGCTCTTAATCATAGAGTGGGTCTTCCTCTCCCACCAAAGATCCAAAACCATCACAAAGCCTCAAGAACTCATAGCTCAGCTGATTCATAAGGCAAGGATGAGACTGTATGAGCTGGCAGGTTGTGACTTCACATGTATTCACCTTCCAGTCAAACTCTCTGAGGAGGGAAGGAACTCTCCTGAGAGGCTGACAAAGGAGATGTTCGAGCACTTGCTCCAGAGGAATGCCAGTCTCCAGTTGTCTCTGGACAGCTACAGTGGACAAATATCAGTCCATGCCCCGTCTCACAAGCTGTTCAATGAGGAATTCCACCTCATTCCTCGTGAGAAGAGGAGTCGGAGACCACTCAAAGCTCTCACAGTGTTCACAGACGCTTCTGGGGCTTCCCACAAGTCGGTGATGACTTGGAGAAATCCTCAGACTCAGCATTGGGAAGCTGATGTTGAGTTTGTGGAGGGTTCGCCTCAGGTAGCTGAACTGGCTGCAGTGGTAAGAGCTTTTGAGAAGTTCTCAGAGCCAATCAACTTGGTAACAGACTCAGCTTATGTAGCGGGAGTAGTGTCCAGGGCGGAGCAGGCAGTGCTCAAAGAGGTTGACAATGAGCAGCTTTTCAGGTTGCTGTCAAAACTAATCTATCTGATTTCTCATAGAGAACATCCGTTCTATGTGATGCATGTGAGGTCACACACCGATTTGCCAGGTGAGATCGCAGAAGGGAATCGTCAGGCAGATTCCCTTGCCACCCCAGCAGAACAAGCACGCCTCCCAGACATCTTCCAACAGGCAAAGCTGAGCCACCAGCAATACCATCAGAATGTGCCAGGTCTGATCCGTCAGTTCAAGCTAACACGGAGTCAGGCTCGAGCCATTGTGGCCACCTGTCCCAGCTGCCAGCTCCAGGCCATGCCATCGCTAGGTGCAGGGGTTAACCCCCAAGGCCTTGGCAGCTGTGAGGTGTGGCAGACAGACATCACACACATTCCCAGTTTTGGTCGCCTCAAATATGTTCGTGTAAGCATTGACACATATTCAGGTGCGGTTTATGCCTCTGCCCACGCAGGAGAAAGAGCTGTGCATGCCAAACAACACCTGGTGCAAGCTTTTTCAGTATTGGGGATCCCTAAGGAAATCAAAACAGATAATGGCCCAGCGTATGTGTCAAGGAGTTCCTGGAATTTGTCCAGCAGTGGGGAGTGGAACATAAGACCGGCATCCCCCACTCCCCCACAGGCCAAGCTGTGATTGAGCGTGCACATCAGACGCTCAAGCATGTTCTGGCTAGACAGAGCAATTCAACTGTGTGGATGTCTCCACAGCAGAAGCTGTGTAAAGCCCTGTTCACTATCAATTTCTTGAACTGCTCATTTGAAAACATGAATCCTCCTGTGGTTCGTCATTTTAACAGTGGCAAACAGTTCAAGCTGTCTGAGCATCCACCAGTTTTGATTAGGGATCCAGAAACCTGGGAAACCAAAGGTCCCTATGAGCTTGTTACCTGGGGACGTGGTTATGCGTGCGTATCCACTCCCTCAGGCCCTCGGTGGATTCCCCAGAAATGGGTGAAGCCTTTTGTCGCCAAACAACCAGCTCCAGCCGGAGAGGAGAGAGAACTGACACAGAAGACGACCTTCCGGCAGACTCAGAGACTTTTAACATGTTTTAAAATGTTTGTTTTCCTTTTAACAACCTAATACGTTTCTCTCTTCTTTTAAACAAAAAAAGGGTGAGATGTTGTAACCCACTACCCTACTGTTTTAAGAATGGTATGTCCCTTTAACCCTGTAACCCCTGCAAGACCAATGGACTGACCCCTGCGATGGGATTGGCCTGAAGCCAAGGCTGACCCCTCCCCTTTCCTGACCCTTAAAAACCTGAGCCCTCCACTGGAACTTCCTCTTTTTATCCTGCTCTCCCGCTCGGACCACATGGAAGCCTAAGAATAAAACAGGATACCAACCCTGGGATAAAGAGCCTCTAATATCTTTCTGTTCTACATGAAACAGCATCCCAGGCCAGCTCTGCAGGGTATTTGGGAAGCAGGCAGGCCCATAGGGTGCTGTTTCACACCCCAGTGGAAATTGTTCTTCTTGCGGGTGACCAGGTAGAGAGGGATCACAATCTGGCTTACTCAGGAATGTGCATTCTCCAAAAGCTTATTGCACCTGGGAAAGCTTATGTTTCCTTTTTGCTGGTCGGTGGAGACATCACAGTGATCTTATTGATGACCTCAGTGGGGATTTGGCACCGTCTGTCTTGCCACTTTACTCCCAGGAAATGGATCTCTTGAGCAGGTCCTTTCTTTTACTTTGCTTTTCTTGATGGTGAAGCCAGCTCCCAGCAAAATCTGGATGGTCTTCTCTCCATTCTTAAATACCTCCACTGCTGTGTTCCTTCACACAATGGTGTCATCAATGTATTGCAGGTGTTCTTGGAGCTTCACCCTTTTCCAGTGCAGCCTGCATCAGTCCATGGCAGATGGTGGGGATGTGTTTCCACCCCTGGGGCAGTTGGTTACAGGTGTTCTGCACGCCCCTCCAGGTGAAAGCCAACTGAGGCCTGCATTTTGCTGCTAGAGGAATGGAGAAAAATGCATTGGCAATGTCAATGGTGGCATACCACCTTGCTGCCTTGGACTCCAGCTCGTACTGAAGTTCCAGTATGTCCATCACGGCAGTGCTCAGCAGTGGAGTCACTTCATTCAAGGCACAATAGTCCACAGTCAATCTCCATTCCCCATCAGACTTGTGCACAGGCCAGATGGGGCTGTTGAAGGGTGAGTGAGTATTGCTGACCACCCCTTGGCTCTTCAGCTCATGGATCATCTTGTGGATGGGGATCACAGCATCTCGATTCATCCACTACTGCCGGCGGTGCACTGCTGAGGTGGCAATTGGCACTTGCTGCTCTTCCACCTTCAGCAATCCCTCTGCAGATGGGTTTTCTGACAGTCCAGGCAAGGTGTTCAACTGCTTAATGCCCTCAACCGCTACAGCGGCTATTCCAAAAGACCACCTGAATCCCTTTGGGTCTTTGTAATAGCCATTCCTGAGAAAGTCTATGCCTAAAGTGCTCAGTGCCTGTGGGCCAGTTACAATTGGATGTTTCTGCCACCCCTCCCCTGTCAGGCTCACCTCAACTTCCAGCAAAGTCAATTCCTGCGATCCCCCAGTCACCCAGCAATGGAAACAGTCTCTTCCCCCAAATGTTCTGATGGTATTAGGGTGCATTGTGAATCAGTATCAACAAATACCCTATATTCTTGTGGCTCTGATGTGCCGGGCCATCAGATCCACACCATCCAATAGACTCTGTTATCCCATGCCTCTCCCTGGCTAGAGGCAGGGCCCCTCTAGCCCTAGCTATTATTCCTTTCCTGGGCATACATAGTGGATGTTCCTTCAAGTGGGTCTGATAGATTATCCTCCCTTCTGTAATGCCCAGCACCTTGGTCATGGGAGGTTGAGGCTACTTTCACTTTAGTGTAGCTCCCTTGGTTAGCATTTCCCTCCCTGAGTTGACGCATCCATGCTGCCAGAACAGAAGTGTGTTTCCCATCCTATTTTCCCATGTCTTCCACATGGTCACTCAGAAAAAAGCATAGGTCAGCTTGTGGGGTGTACCCTCTTTCACTAACTGGGGGACATTGGGCTGTAACCTTGGGGTATGAGACTTGCACACGTGCTGCTTTGATCTTCCTCACCTCTTCCCTTATCTCACCTCACCTCTCATCCCCCTCACCTCTTTCATCTCCTCCCTCATCCCCGCCTGTATTGCAATCCTTGACCATGACAGAAACGTGAGCCTGCACTGCGCCATTCATCATACTGTGAAAATCCCTAAGCTTGTTAGCAGCAGAGCTCACTGTTTCTCAGTGTTCATCAGCATTAATCATTGCAATGAAGGTGGTATATTGAGATGGTTCTAGATTTGCCAGATTCCACAACATTTGCCCTGTGCACCTGACCTTGTCAGGGTCATCATCATGCTGTCCATCCCTCCCAAAGAGTACCTCCAATACTGCCACTTCTCTCAGCTGTTGAATTCCTTCCTCAAGGATCTTCCAGTGCATTCTATTGTGGTACTCCTGCATTCTTTCTTTGTTGACAAACCTCTCTCTTACACTCATTAAAAGCCACTCCCAGAGGGGAAGGGAACCTGGCTCCCTTACAAATATCTGGTCCACAAGTCCTGGGACAAGGATCCTAAATTCCTTGCCTCTGTATCATCCAAGTGCACCTGTACCCATAAGATCCTTGACCTGAATAACCAAGTTGTAAAATCCTCCCAGCCCCATCATGCAATATCTTTACGCAGATTATGGAGATTTTCATATGACAGGGACTCAGTTATGATTTCAACCTCTGTCTCCCCTGCTGGTTATGAGGGCCTTCCTCTCTGGTCCTCTTTGTCTAGGTGCCTTGTTTTCATTTTAAACTTTCTAGTTTCCACAGGGGTGACTGCTGCTGGCTGTGTGTGCCCTGGCAATTCAGCTGGAACCTGGGCAGATGTAACATCTATGGGTTCCACTGCAGCATCACTGGATCCTCCCCCTTTAAGGCAGTGTCTGCTCACAGATTCTAGGAATGTTGGTCCCAGTGCTCCAGCAGGATGCTTGGAGATGGCAGACTGAAGCAGGACAGCATCTGAGCAGGGCTGCAGTGCAGGGTCCTACTACAGAAAAGGTGGGTCCTGGCTTTGGGATGGCAGGATGGGGGTAGCAGCAGTGGCTGTCCTCCTCCAACTCCAAGAGCGAGTAAGCAAGGAAGTGCCCCCCCCTCCCCTTTACCTGCTTCTGATTTTGCGGTGTTCCCTCCCTTCCCGCTTAATCTCTGTGAGAGAAGCTCTAGGGAAAAAAAAAAGGAACAGGGTGTCTTCCCCCTCCTCCTGTCACTATCCATCAGTGCTAGGGACTAGCCATCAAGGCTTCTTAGCATGCAATGGGGAAATATTTTACGGAGAGAAAAGAGAAAGAAAGGGAAAGAAACCAACCCCCAACATTATCCACCCCAATCATTTTCCATACCAACATGGTACATCAGATTAAAACCTTTAAATTATATGCATACATGCAGTTACAGATACAGGTACAGTATTATGGGTAGTTTACCCGAAAACAAGGTTTTTTTGATGTATGCATTGGGTTTCTCCCTCCTTTTGCATTACTCACCAGGTGCAACCTGGTTCCTGAGCAAAAACAACCTTACAGATGGGATTGTCTTTGCTGGAAGCAGAATTCACCTAAACAGTTTTTCCTAATATACTTCTTATGTGTACCACTGGAACCTTATCTCCATCTGGTGTTTCCAAGGGCAGAGATTGGGCAGGGCCTGCTTGGTTAGTGGAACCTCGGGTGTTTACTAATCATGTGGCTTTTGGTATATTAATCTCCCAGTTCTTGAAAGTACCCCCCACTAGTTCCTTTAAGGTGTTTTTAAGCAGGCTATTGCATTATTCCACTTTCCCAGCAGCTGGTACATGATAAGGAAGGTGGTACACTCACTCAATGCCGTGTTCCCTAGCCCAGCTGTTTATGAGACTGTTCTTGAAATGAGTCCCATTGTCGGACTCACTTCTCTCAGGGGTACCATGCCTTCAAAGGACTTGTTTTTCAAGGCCCAAGATGGTGTTCGGAGAAGTGGCATGAGGCACAGGGTAGGTCTCCAACCATTCAGTGGTGGCCTCCACCAAGGTTAGCACGTAGCGCTTGCCTTGGCGGGTTTGAGGCGGTGTGATGTAGTCAATCTGCCAGACTTCCCCGTACTTATATTTGGACCAACACCCACCAGGGGTACTTCACCCACTTGGCTTGCTTGATGGCAGCACATGTCCCGCTTTCATGGATAACCTGAGAAACGTTGTCCATGGTTAGATCCATTCCTCGGTCTCGTGCCCACTTATAGGTGGTGTCTCTGCCCTGATGACCTGAGGCATCATGGACCCATCAGGCTAGGAACAACTTTTTTTTGTGTTGCCAATCTGTCTGTGACACCGTTATATTTGCAGTTTGATTTACCTGCTTGTTGTTTTGGTGCTCCTCATTAGCCTGACTCTTTGGGACATGGGCATCTACATGATGAACGAACTTTCACAGGTAGCTTCTCTACCCAGATGGCAATATCTTTCCACTCATCAGCAACCCAGACTGGTTTTCCTCTACCTTGCCAGTTAGCCTTTTTCCACCTTTCCAGCCAACCCCACAGAGCATTGGCTACCAACCATGAATCAGTGTAAAGGTAGAGCTTTGACCACTTCTCTTTTTTGGCAATGTCCAGGGCCAGCTGAATAACTTTGACTTTAGCAAGTTGTCTTGAACCTCCTCAGTTACTGTGAAACTGCCTTCGGACCACTGGCTCTTCCAATGTCAGGGAGCCTGCACAGATACAAAGTAGATCACTTTTACACCAGATGCGTTTGATGGCACAATCCTACCTCTTTTCCAATGCTAATATAAAGTCATGATCCCCATTACAATACCAGGAAAATGATGACTAAACTTGAAATTTCAGAGTTGATTTTACAGCTGTCAGTGGGAGAAGCACTTTGTCACAGCAGGACTCCAGCCCTCAAAATTTTCAGCCATGAGTCACCAGTGCTGCCTGATCAGAAGCAGACAGATCTGAATTACACCAAACATGGTGCTGACCAAAGCTGACCCTTACTGATTCTGGAAGCTCAGCTTCTGGTCCAAAAACAGATGGAACCTGGTTGTCCTCCTCCTTATCATCATCTTCTATAGAAACAGAGGGAACCCAAGCAGTTTCTGATTCTGGTGTTGTGCTCCATGGGCAGACAGCAGTGTGCGTGACAGGGTGATATATATTATTTACAATCTTATTAATATGAATCGATCTATCCAGCTATATTGAGGAGAAATCATAAACTTGGATAGAAATGGGATTCTGAGTTTCTAAAACTAGATTAGAGTGGTATAGTTAGAGAGTACTGCATATTGTTGTGAATCATATATTCCACCATGGCTAAAAACAAAACAGCAAGCAAATTTCTGTCTGCAAAATCAGACTTTCATCTGCTTAAAAACTCGTCAAGAGAAAATTACAAAACATCCAAGGACTTATTTTTTGCTGATGCAAAGACACTGAAATGGACTTTCTTTCAGGCTACAATGCTGGCTCCTATTGCAGCAGGCAAAGTTCATGTCTTGCTCCATGATTCTGAATGGAATGTCAGAGGTTATTTTGCCACTCACCAAAGCATGGACTTTTCTGTATCCTTATGTGACTTCCTCTGTAAGGGAAAGATAAAAGAGATGTTTTACAGAAAATTGTCTGTTGTGGGAAATCCCACAGAATGAGTCAACTCAACTAAAGAGCATTTTTCTTCCAGGATTCCCCTCCAATAGTAATGATTCTTTTACATAGCAAGCAAGAAAACAACACAATATACTAGGTTATTGTAAAACCATTGTAAAGTCAGACCATCAAATCTTTTAATCACAACATTTAGAAAATAAGTTGCTTCCCTCAGTTTTGAAGGTAACCTCAGAGTCTTTAGACAGACTTCCCAGAAGTTCTGCCAGTCTGCACCTTGGAAGTTGTTTTTGTTGAACCAGCAGCTGAGGAAATTACAGATCATACTGCCACATACCAACCCATGCAAGCAAAAGACCCCCTGCAGGTTCAATTACAAAAGCTGCCAGCTAGACAGCTGACAGCTAGACATCCCCTCTTTGGCTGAAGCTATTGACATGAGCTTTACCCAACTCCTAGTACCTTAATGGCATTTTCATTTCAAAATCAACTCAGTTACTAAGAGATAACATGAACAATACATTAATACAAAAGCCAGATCAGATGCAACTAGGAAAAAAACTCTGCTTACTTGTTAGGTGAGTCACCAACCAGACTACGTCTGGGCAAGAATAGATAGAATAGGCCACTGGATTTTAGTGATGCTGTGCAGTACTTTCACAGACTGTGCACTGAAAAGAGAAAATATGGGACCACTAGTGCCAAGGAACTGCCTGTCATCTGAAAACCCTTTGATCAGGAGAACCCTCTTGAAACAAGTATGTCAATGAGTTGCTCTAGACAGTCAGGCTTTCCATGTGCCATAGCAACATCGTGTTGGCAGCAGCATGGTGTGGCAACTTTCTGCTGACATTACAGTACCAGTCATTCTTGGTTTGTTTGTTTATGCGTGGCAACTGAATCTCCTGAAAAGCTGATTAAAAAAAATGCTCTGAAATGATCCAAGAATACAACACACCAAACAAGTATGCTGAACGCTGAGAAGAAACAAGGACCCAAGGGAACAAAAGTAAAAGTGAGGTTATACCTCCAGTATTCTTAGACACCAACTTAGTTGGGTTGTTTTCTTAAATGAGCAAAGCAGCTAGTAGTTGCTAAAAGGCTGTTTATTACAAAAGCGCATCAGTCTCGAAAGCAACGTCACAGACATTAAATTCCATGCTAAGTTTTGGTATGGAGTCCCAAATAGAAGCTGCTCCTGTCAAACTGATGTTGCTGCAGCAGCTCCTATCTTCTTCTTGGGTGTTGATGATGGCAGTGAGCAAAGCAAGTGCAAAATAGTAAAAGCAATGGCAAAAAGCAAAAAACCATGGCAAAAAGCACCAGCTCTCTCCCATGCATGTTCTTATATAGAATCTTCACAACTGGCTAAGACACAAACTCGGACCACCACTCCTTAACCTATTAGAATTCTAGTTTCTTAGCACGCTAGGTTACGTATGAATTAAGCATATGACCTATCCTGTTCTATCTAAAAAATGTAAGCAATATTCTTACTATAGGTCTATTATGTCTAAATGTTGTCTAAAACTACGTTCCTGGAGCCTCCGCTGAAAACACTAGAATGTTTTTCAACCTTCTCTAGAACTCGCACTGCTTCACTGGCATCTAAACGTTTCACTTACTAAAAGCATTAGAGCTCATACTAAAACTTACTTACTGACTCACTTACTTATCCTAAAGTTTAAATTTACACCTCTACTTTATGTGTGAGTGGCTTAATATACTTCAATCCATCCAAAGGTTTTAATTCAATCCCTGCGCTCTGATTTCTCTCTGAAGAATTCAGAGAGCCCCTGACTCACTGACTCCGACAAGTAAATATAACCTTTGGTCCCTAATGCTTCCAATTAAGAATAGGAATGCTTCTCCAATATCATTAGTTTTGAAAACAAGCAACAAAGAAAAATCACCATTTCAGTGACATTTAGGAGTCAGAAGGAAAAACAGAATTCATTTCAGGAGTATTCCACAATGTGGAAAGGTTTTAAGTCACTTCTTGCCAACTCCAAAGTTGAACATTGCTCTGACTGACTATGGAGCATGAATTCCCTCTTTTGCATCAAGATGTACCCCCTGATATAAAGCCCCCGCATTTCTGGTTGCTAACTCATTCTTTGAGATCTTAACATTTGAGAACATCCAGGACTGCCATATTCTGCTCCAGTTTTGTTCTGTTGGAACTCTCTAGCAACCTGACCCACTGTCCCTGGAATGCTCTGCAGACATCAAGTGCAAAGAACATGGGTTTAGAATAGTTAAAAGCTGAAGCTTCACAGATCATTACCAAGATCCCATGCTACCTTGTAAGATGACTTCCATACATTTTGGTCATCTGCCTCATGCCCACACTGGCTGAAGAGCCACGGGTGTTTCCACGGCAAGCAATGGCCCTGCAGGAAGCAGGAACAGCAGATAAAGGGAAATGGAGTCCTCCCTTTGGTTATTCCTACTTAACAGGCTTTGGAGTTCAAAGAGTGAGGATTCTTTCAGACCTGCCTGTGGTATACAGGAATAAGACCTGTGGAGTCGCTTGCCCTTAATCCTGAAAATTCAGTGGTGTAAAAGAGCACGGTCCAGAATCTCTGTTATGTTGAAGTCCTTTGAGTGGATTTTCTACAGGGGGTGTTTTTGATTACAGTAATTTCACGACTATAAGGCACACCCTTTTGACTAAAATTTTTCCCCGAAACCAGAAGTGCGCCTTATAGTCCGGTGCGCCTTATCTGTTGGACAAAGTGGCAAAATTTGCCAACCCGGAAGTGCGGGCCGCGAGGGGGAGTGGCCCCACAGCAGGGCTGGGCTGTGAGGGGAGAGGTGTCCCGCAGGACTGTGCCTGGCTGTGAGGGGGAGTGCCCCCGTGGGGCTGTGCTTGGCTGTCAGGGGAGAGTGTCCTGTGGGGCTGTGCCTGGCTGTGAAGGGGAGTGCCCCCGCGGGGTTGTGCCTGGCTGTCAGGGGAGAGGGGCTCCGCGGGGCTGTGCCTGGCTGTGAGTGGGGAGTGGCCCCGCAGCAGCGTCAGGATGTGAGGGGAGAGGGGCTCCGCGGGGCGGGCCCGCCGGCATTGGGGCAGCTGCCACGCGGGGTGGGAAAGCCGCTGGAATCAGGGCAGTGGCGGCATCGGGGCACCCGGAGCACCAGGGAACGCCCAGAGCAACGGGGCCCCGGGGACACCGCACGGAGCAGTGGCGGGCATTCCCCGGCCCCAGGGACGCTGCATGAAGCGGCGGATACAGGCGGGTCCAGGGGCCCATGGCTGCCGGGTTGAGGCGGGGCCTTGGCCAACAACCGCATGGGGGGAGCTGGGGGCAGAGCCTCGCTGCAAAAAAAAAATGCGCCTTATAGTTCGGTACGCCTTATCTGATCTACAAATTTGCAAAATTTGCCGACTCCCGGGGGGTGCACCTTATAGTCCAGTGCGTCTTATGGTCGTGAAATTACTGTAATTATACCATTGTGAATTATTGTGCTCTTTCTTTGGAATTATTTTGCTCTTTGAATAACTCTACCACTTTGAAGACTGTTGTGAATTTGAGCCATATGTCTTACACTACAGCTCTGAAGTGTGAATGGAAAATATTTTTTTGAACAGGAAGTGAGTTCAGTTTTGTATAAACAAGGATCAGGAATTAGTGTACTAACAATTCCTGCTCTGAGCTCTTCCTTAATTGCATTGCACTCCAAGAACATCAGCATAGTAGCTCTTATTATAGTCATTATTTTATGTAGTGAAGAAGTGTCGCTATCACACGAGGGAAAGCAATGACAGCAACACAGGACTTCTTCAGTGAAGAGAGCCATTTATTCACTGGTGCACGGGCATATTTATAATGAGGATCGCAAAGCTCAGGCAGGACAGAAAATTATTGGACAGAATAGGAAAACTATCTCTGTCACATACTTGCAGTACCGTTACTCGCAAAACAGCCGGTGTTCAATCTATGTTTTTCTTTTCCTGCCTGGGAATGTCCGCAGCCTCACAACTGTATATTCAAAACAACCTGGGAAGATTTTAGTGTCCAAGAGAAACGAAAGCTATGTGCTTGCTACAGCCTGAGAGAATCAAGGCTGGAGACTTTCCTAGGCCGTATACAGCTGCCACAGGTCCCTCTTTTTAATTTAAAAAGAAAAAAGTGTTTGTAGTCCTCTACAGGGCCCTTGCAGAGGACAAACACATCCTGAGACCTGAGGACATCCGAGGTGCCCAGGGAAATCTTAAACCTGATGTCTCTTCCCTGCAAAATACAATAACCAAAAAACCTATCACCATTCACCAAACTTATCTACAACTGTATTTCAAACACGTTATCTACTAATGTCCCATAACTTGAAAACAGTTCCAAGGAAAAACATGTGGATGCTTGAAGACAGCTTGTCTGGGTGGTGATCAGTATGCTGATCATCATTGGAAGGCTGTGCATCGACCACGTTCTGTCTCTGATGTCGCAAGTCAAGACGGACACATTTTGCAGGTAGCCAGTGTACCCCAGTGTTGGTTGAGACGCAAGCGCACCACAGTCCCAAACAATAAGGTCATGTGGGCCCTCCCACTTATTCGTGGTCAAGTCCCGTATGAAGACCTTCTCTCGAGGCTGGCATGTCTCGTTTGCAGCATGCAACGAAGAGAAATGATTCACAACAATAGGAATATTGGAATCTTGGGCACAGTGAGATGATTGATAGCATACAATGCTTTTTCTTGTCTGCTGTGTAGTGTTTCCCCAGCCATTCCCCTTTTTTTTTCAAGAACACGTTTCAGAGTACCATGAGCGTGTTCAACAATGGCCTGACCTGTTGGAGCATGTGGAGTGCCAAACTTGTGTGAGACTCCACACATCTGCAAAAACTGCCTCATCTTCTGAGGGACGTAAGCATTATCGGTTTTCATAGCGTAAGGAATGCCCAAGATCGCAAAAGCCATTCTCCAATGGACAATCACATCACCACCCTTTTCCCCAGTGTGAGCGGATATCCACATGGCAGAAGGAAAGGTGTCAAGAGACACATGCACATACTTAAACCTTCCGAATTCAGAGATGTGAGTGATGTCTATCTGCCAAAACTGCAGGACCTTTAGACCGCTGGGGTTCACCCCTGCCGGTAAAGGCGCAACAAGGCTTGACAGTCATCAAAGAGGCAAAGATATCATGAGCCTCGGTGGCTGTTAGATGAAATTGCTTCTGCAAAGTATGTGCATTCTGATGGAAAAACCCATGCAATGCTTGGGCTTGAGCAAACTTGTCAGGCTGAGGCGCCACTCATGCAGGGTTGGCCAGCCTATCAACCCTGGCATTACCTTCTGTTAGAAAACCTGGAAAGTCCATGTGACTCCATATATGCAGGATGTAATACAGATTAACTTGGTCCTGAATTGCGCACCACAAGGCCTTCACCAGCCGGAACAAGGCCGCGTTGTCAACCTTCTTCAGGAGCGAACAATCCAAGCGCTATGTCTGCAACATAAGCAGAGTCAGTGACCAAATTCAAAGGTACCTGTGAGAATCATTGGAACACCATCATGACAGCCCTCAGCTAAATTATCTGAGCAGAACCTGTCTCATGGCTCTCCAAGGATTGCCAGCGACACTCATCCTTCCAGGCAACAATGACTTTCCCTGTTTTGCCTGATGTGTCAGTGAAGACGGTAGGACCTTGCACTGCACCTGTCTATTTTTGGGTCTTAATGACAGTTATCTGTCTTGCCATATGCAGTAGATTATGGTTGGGCAGACGATATACAATCTGTCCTGTAAATTCTTGCAGAGCACTTTGCAATGGGACGCTATTAATAAAAGCCCCTTCAAAAAATTCCCGCTCTATAGGAAGTACGATCCTCGCAGGGTCTGCTGCCATCAATTGCCCGCATCTTCTACGGCATTTGAGAATCAGTCGGGCAATCAATTTAAACACCATAGTCGCTATCTTTTTCAGCTGATGGGGCAAAACGACCCATTCCAAAATGTGCAAGGGATCAGACCAGGTATCATTCCATTGGCCAATGATGCCTGTAGGATGCAAATCTGGATTGACAATTAACACAGTGATGTCAATGGAAGAGTTTACTCAATATACCCGATGAGTAGAAATAGCTCGCTGCACCATCTGCAGCGCTTGCCCTGCCTTGGGGGTCAATGTTCAAGGTGAATCCAAGCAAGTGTCTCCTTTTAATATCAAACAGTGGAGACAACTGGTCTGTGGTCAGTCAGGACACAACCAACCAATAACACCCAGCAACTTCTGAGCATCATTGAGAGTGTTAATAGAATCTGGGAATTGCACCTCTTGATATTGGATTGTTTGGTCTAATATTTTGACCCCTAGATATTTCCAGGGTGGTTTGTCGCTGGACCTTCTCTAGAGCTCCTTGCAGTCCATAACAGCGTAAGGTAGCGAGCAGTTGAGGGTCTATCCTCAGCAGTCCCTCCTGAGTAGAAGCCACTACCAAAATGTCGCCCATGTAGTGATAAAAATACACGTCAGGAAACTGCTTGCGAGCTCCAGACAAGGCCTGAGCCTCATAATCACTGACGAATAGTCGGGTTATTACGACAACCCTGTGGCAAAACCTTCCATTGATATCTCTGTCCTGGCTCAGAATTGTTCACTGCAGGCACTGTGAAGGCGATCTTTGGCCTGTCTTCCGGACACAAAGGGATCGTGTAAAAAACAGTCCTTCGAATCGATGACCAAAATGTCCCTTCCAGCAGGGAGCATGGTGGGCGGAGCATGCCAGGCTGCAGTGCCCCCATGCTCTCCATGACAGCATTCACTTTTCAGAGGTCTTGTAACAACCTCCATTTTCCTAATTTGTTTTGGATAACAAAAACGGGGTATTCCAGGGACTATTAGATGACTCAATGTGTCCCTGCTGCTATTGTTCCTGCACTAATTGACGAAGGGTGATTAATTTGGATTTGGGTAAAGGCAACTGATTCTGCCAGACAGGGTTGTTAGTCAACCACCGCAAAGGCATCATAGGATAACTCCCACCCTTCACTTCAGTGACTGCAATTACAAATTTGACCCAATGCGTACCGCCCAGGTAGCCAGAACATCCTGCCCCCAGAGGTTGATCGGGGCTGCAGTGATATAGGGCCGAACAGTAGCCATTTGCCCTTCTGGATTCCTGATCAGTACAGGCCCTTGACTAACAAAGGTCTGTGCTGTATCCCTCACTCCTGCAATGACCTGGCCAAGTGGGGCCATCAACCACATGGGAGGCCAGGCAGAAAGAGAAATCACTGTCACATCCGCCCCAGTATCGATCAAACCTCTGAGTTGAATCTGAGGAGGGTTGGCTCCTGGCAGTGCCAGGGTGCACACCATCTGAGGGCAATAATTGCAGAGTGTGTGCAATTTTGCCTGAGATGGCCTGAGTTTGGTCGAGTGTGCATGAATGTGTCTGCTTTTGCCTGAATTTGAGTGTGTTCGAGTGTGTCCCACGAGTGTTCCCTAATGTGTCCCTGATTCTTTTGTCATCTGAATTGAAAGGGAAATCTTCTCTGTAACCTCTCGCGCACAGAACAGCGTCACAACAGCTTCACATCCAAACCTGTTTCTCTGCAGCTTCATTGTTTGCCATTTGGGATTCGGGCGGACACAGAAACACTGCAATGCTGTTCAAAACTTTGTCACTATTCAGCGCACATACTATATAAACCTCCTGTGTGTCGTGTACGGCTATTCCTTTACTTCAGGTATACTCCTATCTTTTCTCTTCTGCAGAGCACAAGCTGTTCTTGAAGCTCTAGCTCAGCAAAACGAGTTGGGAGAGAGAAACACTCTCTGGATTGGTCACTCTGTGTTCAAGGAATGCAGAACAACACAACATTTTGGGCTACGGGTTGGAGATATGAGGAACGTGACTTTGTTCCTACACATTTAGTTGCCTGAGACATTTCCTAGATCTTCAGTACTTCGAAGCTCTAGTGTGGTACTTCAAGCCGAGAAGCAACCTACTAATGTGTTCTCAGCATCTCAGCGTCTAACTACAGGCACCGTTTTCCACAGAAGGCTTGAAGAAGAATAGGAAGCAGCAAAACTAACTCACATAGAACTGCCCCCTACCATTTGCCACTTACAGCCAGTATGCTGCGCACACCAACCTGGTGCTCCCCTGCTCCATTCTTCGGACATGATATCCTGGTGTGCTTTCATTCTGCTAAGAGGTGAATGGTCCTCTGCTTTTCGGGCAGTAAAGGTTCTGGCGGCTGTGAAATGCTCCGAAGTTTTTCTGCTGCCGAAACCTCTCCGGGTGATGCATATTTGCTCAAAGAGCTATGTAGCCCTGGATTCTTCTTCTCTGGTTGACTGAATTGAAAAGGAACTCTTCTCTGTAACATCACATGAAAGGAATAGAGTTCAAGGCTTCTCTGGGCAAAGCCGGAAACACTCAAGCGAGAATACTCGAGCCCTCTCGGGAACATACAGGCACTCTCTGGAACTCGGGAATATTTGACCAAACTCAGGCAATCTCTGGCAAACTCGCACACACTCAGGAGCACTCAAATACACTTGGGCACACTCAACAACACGCACAGACAATCGGGTTTACTCAGGCAACTCAAACACACTCAGACACACTTGGGTGAAATCTGACGCACTCAGATAGAATTGAGCATACTGAAGCACACTCAGGCGCACTAGGGAACACTCAGACAAACTCAGATACACTCGGGCACAGTCGAAAATATTCACACATATTCAAGAACATTCAGGCATACTCGGGAACACGGGGCACGCTGGCACACACTCAACAACACTTGGACACATTCAATAACATTCAGGCACATTCACATGCTCTCGAACACACTCAGACACACACCCGGGGCAAAATCAGACACACGTGGGCACACTCTACCTAACTCTGACATTTTAGTGCACACTCGCATTCGCACAACGCTGAGTGTTGTTGAGTGTGCCCGCTGAATTTGAGTGGGCCCAAGTGTGTAAGTGCGTGCCTGAGTGTATTTGCCTGTATTTGAGTGTGTCTGTGTGTGTTGTGGAGTGTGCCCAAGTTTATTAGTGTGCCTGAATGTGCTCATGTGTGCCTGAGTGTGCTTGAGTGTTCCCAAATTGTTGTGAGTGTTGTGGAGTTTGTCAATGTGTGTGCGTGTGTGCGTGTGTGTGAGTGTGCCCAAATGTTCCCATATATGTGTGAGTGTTGCAAGTGATCCCAAGTGTATGTGAATGTGCCCGAGAGTGCCCGAGTGTATTTAAGAGAGCTCCAGTCTGTGCAAGTGTTGTCAAGTGTGGTCGAGTGTATTTGAGTGTGCCTGTGTGTGTGCAAGTGTGCTCAAGAGTGCTTGAGTTTGGACGAGTGGTCCCGAGTGTGTCTGATTTTACAAGAGTGTGTTCAACTGTGTCCAAGTGTGCTGGAGTGTTCCTGAATGTTTGTGAGTGTTGTTGAGTGTGAGCGATTTTATGCGAGCGTGCTTGGGAGTTCCTGAGTTCGGACGAGTGTGCATGAGTGTGCGTGATTTTGCCCGAGGGTTTTTGACTGTGTTTGAGTGTGCCTGAGTGTTCCTGCTTGTTTTGTGTGTTGTCGAGTGTGGAGAACACATGCTTTAAACTTGTGGAAACTTGGTTTTGATTCACATTTGAAGGCCAGTCGTTTTTCTTTTGCAACCTACACTGTTGTGGCACGTTGCCGCTCTCTCTGCACGATGCTTCTTGGCTCGAAGTACCACACTAGAGCTTCAAAGTACCAACGATCTAGGGAAACGTCTCGCACAGCTAATTGGACAGGAACAAAGTCACGTTCCTCACGTCTCCAATCTGTGGCCCAAAATGTGGTGTTGTTTTGTGTGCCTGGGACACAGAGCAACCAAACCAGAGAGCGCTCCTCTCTCCTACCACTTTTCGCTGAGCTAGAGCTTCAAGAACAGTTTATGCTCTGCGGAAGAGAAAATATAGGAGTACACCTGAAGTAAAGGAATAGCCATACACAACACACAGGAGGTCTGTATAGTATGTGCACTGAATAGCGGCAAAGCTTTGAAGGGCATTGCAGTGTTTCCATGTCCACTCAAATCCCAAATGGCAAACAATGAAGCTACAGAGAAACAGGTTTGGGTGAAGCTGTCATGACGCTGTTCTAAGAGCGTGAGAGGTTACCGAGCAGATTTCCTTTTCAAGTCAGACGACAAAAGAATCAGGGACGCATTAGGGAACACTCGGGCTAACTGGGACACACTCGAACACAGTCAGACACACTCAGGCAAAGTCAGACACACTCAGGCACACTTGACAACACTCACACCCATTTGCGAACACTCAGGAACACACAGGCACACTTCACCAAACTCGAGAACACACATGCACACTCGGGCACCCCCAAGCACAATATAATATACTGGGGCAAACTTGACAACACTCACACTCACTCAGCACACTCGGGCACACTTGATAGCACTCACATACATTTAGGAACATTCGACCACACGCGGCCATATTCACACATAATCTGGCACACACGGGTCCAATCATGGACACTTGGACACATGGACACAGTCACAATCTGGCACACTCGTCCACACAAAGGCACACTCGGCCTTATACAAGAACAGTAAAGCAAACTGGAGAACATGCAGGCATAGGTGGGCAAATGCAGGACCAGGTTGTGTCCATAACAGCACTGCACTATTGGGGAAGGGCTGCAGTACCATGTTCCTTCCACTAGGATGCAGCAATACTTCTCGTTCTGAAGAACCGGATTGCATCCATCAGGAGGCAGCAGCACCAGAAGAAGGGAGGCACAGTGCTGGGATGTGTCAACCAGGCGGCAGAAGTGCCCAGGTGGTGGGATCTGCAGTAGCAGGTTTTGTCCCCCAGAGATAAGTACTGACCTGGAGATGGGGTGCTGATGTACCTACCAGGTTGTGTCCACAAGGGAGTAGCACTGCCCTGGGTATGGGGGGCTACAGTACCGGGTTGTGTCTACTGGGGGAAGCACTCCTTGGGGGCAGGGCTGCAGTACCGGGTTTTGTCAACCAGGGAGAAGCACAGCCCAGGGAATGGGGGGTTGAAATACCGAGGTGAGTTCAAAAGGGGGCAGCAGTGCGTGCAGTGTGGGGACACAGTACCAGGCCTCCACCAGCGGGCAGCTCTTCACTGGATGTGGTGGCACAGTACTGGCTTGTGAACACAATGGGGCAGCGATATCTGAAGGGAAGGTGGGGACAGTACCGAGTTATGTCCACCAGGAAGCAGCACTGCCCTGGGGGTTAAGGGCTGCAGTACCGGCTTCTGTCCACTAGGGGGTAGCAGTACTTGGGGGGTGGGGGCTCAGTAGTAGGTCGTGTCCAGTTGGAAGCAGCATACTGCTAGGGGAGGGGGCGCAGTACCAGGTTGTGTCAACCAGAAGGCAGCACTGCCCTGGAGGTGAAGGCGCAATACCCGTTTAAGTTCACCACAGGGCATCAATGCCAGTGGGGTGGAAGGGGTGCCATATCGGGTACTGTCCACCACAGGGCAACATTACTTGCCCAGGGGGTGGAGTCGCAGTACAGGCTTCTGACAACCAGGGGGTAGCACAGTAACGGGGTGGGGAGATGCAGTAGTGGGTTGTGTCCACCAGGGTGATGATGGTGCAGTATGTTGTTTTGTCCATCAGGATGCAGCACTGCCTGGAGGGTTGGGGCGCAGTACCGTGTTGTGTCCACCAGGGGGTAGCAGAACTCGGAAGGTGCTGGGTTGCAGTATTGGTTTATGCCCTCCAGGGGATGGCATTGCCCTCGATGTGAGGTGTTGAAGTACCAGATTGTGTCCAGCAGGGAACAGCATTCCCTGGGGTGGGGGCGAGAGGGGTTGGGGGGGGGTGGTTGCAGTACCAGTTTCTGTCAACCAGGGGAAGCACTGCCCTGTGGGTTGTGGGTGCAGTACCTGGTTGTGCCCACTAGGGAACAACACTATCCAGGTTGCCGAGGGGGCACTCTTCCGGGTTGTGTTCACCAGGGGGCAGCACTACCTGGGTGGTGAGGGGCTGATATACCTGGTTGTGTCCACAGGGTGCAGGACTACCTGGAGGGGCATAGTACTGGTTGTCTCCACCAGGGGGCAGCACTACCCGGAGGGGGTGTAGGGCTGCAGTATAGGGTTGTGTCCAGAAAGGGCAGCCTTGCCCAGAGGAGCACAGTACCGGGTTGTGTCCACCTGGGGTCAGCACTTCCCTGAGGCTGGGGAAGCAGTACCGTGTTGTGTGCACCAAGGGGCACTAATGCCTGGCGTGTGGAGGCTCAGTATTGTGTTTTTTCCAGCAGTGGGCAGCACTCCATGTGTGGGTAGGGTACCATACCGGGTTTTGTCCACGAGAGTGAAGCACTGCCCTGGGGGTGGGGCTCAGTAGCGGGTTGTGTCCACCAAGGGCAGCACTGCTCTAGGGATAGAGGAGAGTGCAGCACCAGTTTGCGTCCACCAGGGGGCACCACCGCCCCGGGAGGTGGGGGGACACAGTACAGGGTTCTGTCCACCAGGGGGAAGCCCTACTCTGGTGCAGGGGGCGCAGTACGGGGTTTTGTCCAGTACTTCCTGGGAGGCTGAGGGTCTGCAGTATCAGGTTGTGTCAACCAAGCGGCAGTATTATTTTTGTGGGGTGGAGGGGAGAAGTGTTTGTGTGCAGTACCAGGTTGTGTCCACTAGAGGACAGCACTGCCCACAGAATGGGGTGATCTCAGTACTGGGTTGTATCAACCAGAAAGCAGCAGAGCTTGGGGTGTGGGGGAGCTGCAGTATAGTGTTGTGTCCACCAAAGGTCAGAATTGCCCAAGGTGGGGGGACTGAAGTACCAGGTTGTGTCCTCCAGGGGGGCAGCACTATTTGGGGGATTGAGGGTGGGGGGGGGCACAGTACCAGATTGTGTCCTCCAGGGGGCAGCACTACCCGTGGGCTGGTGGTGCAGAAGTGGGTTGTGTCAACCAGGGGCAGCACTACCCAGGATAGGTGGGGGCGCAGTACTGGGTTCTGTCCAGCACATGATAGCACTTCTGGCGGGGGGGGGGCGCAGTAATGGATTGTGTCCACCAGGGACAACACTGCCTGGGATGTGGGGGGCTGCAGTACTTTGTTGTGTCCACCAGGGAAGAGCACTGCCTGAGGGGTGGGGGACTGCAGTGCCGGGTTGTGTCCACCAGGGAGCAGTACTGCCCAAGGTAGGGGGTCCAGTAGTGGGTTGTGTCCACAAGGGGGCAGCAGAGCTCGGGGGGGGTGGGGTCTGTAATACAGGGTTGTGTCCTTGAGGGGGCAGAACTACCTGGGTGGTCGGTGGGCTGCAGTACTGGGTTGTGTCCACCAGACAGCAACACTGCCCTGGGGGTGAGGGAGCAGTACAGGTTTGTGTCATCCAGGGTGCAACACTACCCAGGAGGTGGGCAGCTGAAGTATTGGGTTGTGTCCACCAGGAGGCAGTGCTGCCCAGGGGTAGTAGGGGGTGTGCACTACCAGGTGGTGTCCACTAGTGGGCAACACAGCCCCTGGTGGGTGGAGGCGTTCAGCAGTGGATTGTGTACACCAAAGGGCAGCAATGCCCAAGGTACCGGGGTCCAGTTCCAAATTGTGTCCACCAGGGGGCAGCACTGCCCTGTGGGTTGTGGGTGCAGTACCTGGTTGTGTCCACCAGCGGGGAGTATTATCCAGGTTTTGGAGGGGTGCTCTACTGGGTTGTATCCACCAGGGGGCAATGTTAACTGGGTGGTGAGGGGCTTAAGTACCTGGTTGTGTCCACCAGGGTGCAGCACTACCAGGGAGGGCACAGTACCTGGTTGTGTCCACCAGGGGGGAGCACTGCCCTGTGGGTGGGGGACTTCAGTACCAGGTTGTGTCCAGTAGGTGGTGGCACTGCCTGGGGAGGACGCAGTACCGGTTTCTGTCCACCAGGGGACAGCACTGCCCAGGGGGTAGGGGGGTTGCAGTAGTTGGTTGTGTCCACCTGACAGGAGCACTGCCTGTGTAGGAGGGGTGCTGAAAATCCGGGTTGGGTCCACTAGGGTTCAACACTACCTGAGGGAGGCGGGGGTGGTCCCTGTGCCTGTTTGTGTCCACCAGAGGGCAACCCTGACCTAGAGCTGGAGGTGCCATACCTAGTATTGTTCACAAGGGGGCAGCAGGGCTCTTGTGGCAGGAGTGCACTATCAGGTTGTGTCCATCAGGGGTAAGCACTGCCCAGGGGGACGCAGTACCATTTTTTGTCCACCAGAGGGCATCCCTGCCTGGTGGTGTGGGGGGCTGCAGCACCGTGTTGTGTCCACCGGGGTGCAGAACAACCTGTGGTGGTGGAGGGCTACATTAGCAAGCTGTGTCCACCAGGGGGCTGAACTTCCTGGGTAAAGCCCCACAAGGGGGCAGCAGTGTTCAGGGGGGGCGGGTGGCTGCAGTATTGGGTTGTGTCCACCAAGGGGCAGCACATCCCAGGGGTTGGCAGGGCTGTAGTACCAGATTGTGTTTATCAGGGGCAGCACTGACTGGAGGGTTGGTGTCTGCATTACAGGCTTGTGTCCATCAGGGGGCAGCATGACCTGGGCAAAGCGGGGGGGGCGCAGAACCTGGTTGTGTTTACCAAGGGTCAGCACTGCCCTGGAATTGGGGGAGCAGTTCTGGGTTGTGTCCATCAGGGGCAGCACTCCCTGGTGGGCAGTGGGGGAGTCATACTGTGTTTTGTTCATAAGGGGGCACCACTATTCAGGTGGTGGGGGATTGCTCTACCAGGTCTTGTCCACCAGGGGGCAGCACTGCCCAGGGAGTAGGGGGTTGACTCCAATAGGGGGCAGCAGTGCGTGGAGAATGGGCACACAACACCAGTTTGTGTCCAGCAGGGGGTAGCGATACTCTGGAGCTGAGGGTACCATACTGTTTTGTGTCAACCAGGGGAAAGCACAGCCCAGGGGGTTGGGGGCTGAAGTACTGTGTTGTGTCCAGCAGAGGTCAGCACTCCATGAGGGTGATGCGGGGGCTGCAGAACCTGGTTGGGTCTACCAGGTAACAGCACAGACCGGGAGGGTTGGGGGGCGCAGTACCAGGTTTTGTCCATGAGGATGTAGCACTGCCATGGGGTGGGGGCCGAGAATTGTGGGTTGTGTCCACACAGGGGCAGCCGTGCCCAGAAGGCGCAGCACTGCCCCTGGGTTGGAAGCACACTACTGGGTTGTGTTCACCAGTGTGCAGCACTGCCTGAGGGTGTCAGGGGGAGCAAGACCAAATTGTGTTCACCTGGGAGCGTATGGCCCTGGGGGTAGGGGCGCATTACTGAGTTGTTTCCACCAGGGGCAGCACTGCCCAGCGAGTCTTGGGCTTCAGGAGAGCAGGAGAGCATATGCTGAAGACAAGGCATTCATTTTTTACTAAAACAAATCAAAATCAGACGTGTTGAAAATTACTTGGGGTCATTTAAACAGCCAGCAAACTGACTTAAAACAACCAACCTTTGGCTTTTGCTCAATCCTTTGCTTTTTTTACCTGGGCTTTGAAGATCTGTCTGTGTCTGTCTATTGTCTCTGCCAATGTGTCACACTCATCCTATTGAGAAGCCATGGCTCATTGCAGTTGACTGGCTGGGCTGCTTCCAGAAGAACTGGCAACTACAAGCTGGGAGCCTAGAGACACAGTACTTCACTTAGAAAAGAACCTTCCATGAATCCTAGAATCCCAGAATGGTTAGGGCTGGAAGGGGCCTTAGAGCTGGATCATCTTCTTCCAACATCCTGCCATGGGCAGGGACACTTTCTACTAGCCCAGGGTGCACCAAGTCCTGTTCATGCTGGCATTGGACACTGCGTGGGATAGGGCCCTAGCAGGAGCTCCAGCCTTCAAAGCAGTTTCGTAGCCTTCTGGAGACTCCTAACAGTGAAACCCCACACCTTACTGCTCACCTTCCAGGCTGACCCAGCCTCATCCACAGCGTCCCTGGCAGCTGCTGCAGGAACCAGAGCCCTGGAAGTGGGCATCACAGCCCCAGATTTGTGTTCGTCTCTGCACAAGGCAGGCCAGACTTCCCACACCCGGACCTTTCAGCTCACCACAGCAATGAGAATACTCGTGCGCTTGGGGAAAGAAACTTCTAAGGTCTCCCTCACACATGGTCTCTCAACTTAACGCCTAGGCCGCTGAGCCTAGACTAATGCCTTATTTTGCCTTGTGGCTAAGAAATACCATTGTTCTGGTGTGCATGTAAAGGCACAGAAATTGGAAAAATCTATTTTTTCTGGAAGGGCACAGGCGCTGTCCTGGTTTAGGGGACAGTATTGCCAAAAAAGAAAAAGGCGAGAGTTTTTTCCCAAAATGGAGAGTGAAAATTCCCTCCCTCCCAGTTTACTATAATTTGGAAATTAAGGAACTCTCAGGCAAAAGGTATGGGTTTAGGAATAACAGTTCTTTACTGATATATCTACAAGACAAATAAGAACAACATCAGCTATGAAAAGATCAGTGACAAAACAGAATGAAACTCAGTCTCAGTCCTTTTGTCCAGTCAGATGTCCTCCTCCTCCACACAGTCCCAGTGGAGCTGGGCCGGAGTGGTTTTTTTCTCTTCTCTCACTCAGGCAAATGCAGGAGCAGGCAGGCGGCAGCAACAGGGTGGTCCCAGGTGGGAGAAGGGTGAAGGAAAAGAAACCTCTGCTCACCGTTTGCGTCCCAGTTCTCAGAGCTGTTCTCAGAAGCAGGAAGCTGAAGCAGTGTCAGAGTCCAGGGCCTGGTCGCACCATGGAGAAAAAAAGAAGCTCTCTCCTCCACGTTCGGGTCCGGCAAGCACGAGTGACCCCTCTCAAGGACAAAGCAACTTACAGCTATTCATCTCCACCCCCTCTTTTGTCTTGAGTAATTAGAAACCAGGGAGGTTCCCAGCCAGGTTACTTTGACATGCTAATGGAAAAAATTTTCTCCACTGAGGGAAAGAGTAGAAAACTCCCTCAACCCCCAACAGGCACCCAGGAGTGCCACCTCAACACTGGGCAGCACCGTCCTGCTCACTAGCCTGTGGCCACCAGTTGTCTGGAACCACATCTGGGCCAACCTGAACCTGCCCTGCGAGGCGGCACTGCCACCAACACAGCCCTCTCAGCTGCGCTCAGCTGCGCTTGGCCCCACGGACCAAATTGCAAAAGTGCAGCCAGAGCTCATTCACAATCAGAGTCAGCTAAGATTGCTCTTGTTGCTTGAAAAACTAAAGCGCTGCCTTTGGCCTCCATCACACACAACTGATAGGTTAGCTCTTTGCCCAACTCCTCGTATTGCAGAGCCTATGATCACCCAGAAAGATGCTCCAAGGCAGAACGGCTTCTTCAAGTACCCCTTCTTCGAGCCATCATGAAACTATGCGCTCACCAGACTGAGTCTTTGTGTCTTCCTGCCCAGCTAGACTTGCCGTCATATTTTCCACCCTCTGCAGCAGCGATGCACCCTATTCCTACTCTTCTCCCCTGAACTGATCGTTGCTCTGCCTGGGTCTCACAGCAGTAAAGCAAGTACAATTGTTTCCACAGGAGGTGTGAAGAAGAGCAGGTTGCAGCACAAGTAGCCTCCTTATGACTGCCAACGTGAACTCGGAAGCCAAGCTCCCATGGCAGCCAGTGTGCTGCTCCCACCAGCCCCATGGCTTCTCTGCGGCTTCTTTCTGTGCACTCTGCAACCTGTCACTCTTCTCATTTTTCCGGCAGCAAACTGTCATCTACTTCTAGCACAGAAGACTCTGTGGGCTGTGAAGCGCACCTAGGTACTACAGCATCAGTCAAAGCTCACCCACAGACTTCCCCTAAATCTTTGCTGAAGTGTTGCAGAATGAGTAGTACAGTAATTTCACGAATACAAGCCGCAGCAATTTGACAAAAATTTTGGTGGAAACCCAGAAGTGCGGCTAATACTCGGGGGTGGCTAATATGTGAATAATTTTCTGACATTTACAACCCCAGACGTGCCAGCCAGGGCACCGAGCCAAGCACCTGCCAGTAAAAGCTGGCATTTCGTGATTGTTACAAAGTGTTACTCTGTTGCCGTGGCTCCCTGCAGGCAGCACGGGGGGCGGGGAGAGAGGCAAGAGAGCTCTCTTCTTCCCTCCTCTGCCGCAGCCCCGGGGAGAGACAGGGGGGCCCCACGCCGCCATTGCCGCGGCTTGGGGAGGAGGGGGGGACCCCGTGCCGCTATTGCCGTGGCTCGGGTAGGAGGGGGGAGCCCGCGCCACCATTGCCGCGGCTCAGGGAGGCGACAGGGACCCAGCGCCGCCATTGCCGCAGCTCGGGGAGGAGGGGGGCGGGGGCTCTGCCCCCGCCCTCTGCTGCCGTGGCAGGAGCGGGGAGTGCTCCGTTCCCGGTCGGCGCTGCGGCGTGAGCGGGGCGCACTCTCCGTGCCCGGCCAGCGCCACGGCGTGAGCGGGGCCGGGGCGAGCGAACCCAGAGGCGGCGGCCAGCCCCGAGTGGCACCACCAAGCTGGGCCACCTGGCCCCGTCAGCAGCCCCTAGCGGGCCGAGCCTGCACAGCCTTAGTTCGGCCAGTAAACCCCCCACCATGCCGCGGTTCTGTTAGTATTTGGCAACTTTGTTGCACGCGGGTCCTCGCTGCGAACGACAGAGCGGCTTATATTCAGGTGCGGCTTATTTATGGACAAAGAACGAAATATTTGCCAACACCCAGAGATGCAGCTTATACTCAGTGCGGCTTGTATTCGTGAATTTACTGTACTTATGACAATATTTGAGATAATAGCTTCTTTGACTGCAAGCTTTTGCAAAACTGTTCTGAACTCTAGCCATTAACATGGCAACCTAATGGATAATGGGGAGATGGGGGAGATTGGTGGGAGCAGTACTTACTATGATTGTGGTTTGGGTTAAATTTTTGCAAATTTTTGAAAATTAGAACAAGGTGCTGAAAGCTTTCTCCTTTTGAAGAAAGATCATGAAGTTGAAATGAGGACCCACAGGTTTAAGAGTGGACAGAGAAATCAATCTACTTGCAATCAATGAATGTAGACACTGCTGCATCTTAGAGACACAGTGAGTTGACAGAAACAAAGAAAAACTGTCAAACAAAGGAAAACTTTGTCCCCTGTTTTTTACTTCTTGGAAAAAAGTGATGTCTCGGACTTTATTCAGCAGTATTTTACACAACCATTGCATGTTTACAATGCACACAGTCTCTTGCATGCTCAAAGGAAGCATTTACACAGCCTTTCTGTCTTTGTGCACCTTCCTTGCATTCCTTTCACATGGGTAGCAAGAAAGCAGAGACAGAGAGAAAAAATGTCTTGATCTTCTCTGGTCCACCCTTCTGAACTGAGCATATTTGACAGTAACAAAGAGAGATCTTAGAAATTTCTATTTATTATGTCTGAAAATTTGGTTTGCCAAATGAGGGATAAGGAGGAAAAGAATTTTCAGGGATTTTTCTGGGTTTTTTAAATGCTGAATTCTCCCTGGATTTTTCCTGATGTATTTCCCAATAATCCCTGAGATTTTGATGGGTTTTGGGTCTTTTTTAGTGCCGATTTTTGGAATTTATTTTTTGTGACTTTCCATGTGGTGTTTGGGGTTTTTGGACCATTTTAAGTCAAATTTACTTCAGAATTTTGCCCATCCACTTTCCTGTTTTGTTTCCTCTGAAATCCCTGGAATCTCACTGGATTTGGGGGGCCAGTTTTGGTTTTTCAGCACCAATTTTAGGACTTTTCTGGCCATTTCTCATGCAATTTTTCAGGGATTTTTGCATTTCTTGGTGCAGATTTCTAGGGACATTTCTGGGTTTTTAGGCTGAATTTTTTCTGAGTTTTTCCAGATGCATTTCTCAATAATCCCTGGAATTTTGGTAGGTTTGGGGTTTTTAGGTGTTAATTTTTTTTTTTTTTTTTGGGGGGGGGGGTAATTTTTGTGCAATTTTTGGAGAGTTTTAAGTCGGATTTCCTTCAGAACTGTGCCCACCCATTTTGCTGTTTTGTTTCCTCAGAAATCCCTGGAATCTCCCTGGATTTTGGGGCTATTTTTTAATTTTTAGTGCCGATTTTAGGACTTTCAAGGCCATTTCTTGTGTGATTTTTAGGGGATTTTTCCGTTTCTTAGTGGGAATATCTAGGTATTTTTCTGGGGTTTTAGGCTGATTTTTTTCTGGGTTTTCCCCCATGTTTTTTCCCAATAATCCTTGGAATTTTGACAGGCTTTTGGTGTTTCAGCACAAATTTTTGGATTTTTTTGCCATTTCTCATATTATTTTTGGAATTTTTAGGCCATTTTAGTCGGATTTCCTTCAGAATTTCCCCACCCATTTTCCCAATTTTTTTAGTGTTATATGGGTGACAATATCGAAGGCAGTGACAGTACAATCAGTGAAAAAGACACTGAAATTCAGTATTAATTTAATGGCTTATGAGTGAATTTCAATTTTAGTCCATGATCCCCAACATGTTTGGTTGTCCAGGGTTTAGCTGGTGATTTCTTCACTGTGGTGCAGTGAATCTAGGTAGGTCTTTCCCTTAATCAAATGGATGTAAAGGTAGTCAGGAGCACTTGGATGGATCCATCCCACTTTGCTTGCTGAGGATAGCCTGCAAAATTCTTCACATACACCCAGTCACTAGGATCAATTGTATGCAATTTATGGTCTGGTTCCTTAGGTTGATTCTCAAACACGGTGCTAAACATCTGGCACAACTGTTTGTTTATAGCCATTAAGTATTCATAGACATATTGATTACCAACTTGAGCCAAATTTTCATAATGACTAACAATTACAGTAATTTCACGAATACAAGCCGCACCAATTTGACCAAAATTTTGGTGGAAACCCGGAAGTGCGGCTAATATTCCGGGGCGGCTAATCTATTAACAAAATTCTAAAAGCTGCCAACACGGAAGTGAGAGCCCGCGGCAGCCCCAAGCCAAGCTGGAGCCCGGCCGGCCCCGGCAGAGGTGGGAAAGCCTGGCAGAGGCGGGGCCAGCAGTGTGGGGGGCGGGCGGCAGAGCCTGAGCCAGCAGGGCGGGGCAGGGAGGGCGGCAGAGCCTGAGCCAGCATGGCGGGGGAGCCCGGGAGAACTGAGGCTAGCAGTGCAGGGGAGCATGGCAGAAGCAGGAAGGCCGGCGGGTGGGGCTGCCTGGCAGCGGGGGAAGCCCAGCAGAATCGGGGCCAGCAGCGTGGGGGAGCCCGGCGGTGCGGGGGCCTGCAGTGCCGGCCAGGGCGAGGAAACGCGGCGGCGGTGCAGACGGGAGGGGGCGGCCGGCGAGCCTGGTGGCGGCGGCGGCAGCCCTGCCGGCGGGGCGAGCGAAAGCGGCGCTCGCGAAAGCGGCGCTCGGCGAGCGAAAGCGGCACTCGCGAAAGTGGCGCTCGCGAAAGCGGCGCGGGGCGGGCGAAAGCGGCAGCGGGGCGAGCGAAAGCGGCAGCGGGGCGGGCGGCGAGCCCGGCGGCGGCAGCCCTGCCAGCCGGGCGAGCGAACGCGGCAGCGGGGCGGTGCTGACGGGAGAGGGGGGCCAGCAAGCCCGGCGGCGGCGGCAGCACCACCCGGCCAGCCCCGCCGAGCCGTGGCGCTGAGCTGGGCCACCCGGCCCCGTCGGCAACCATGAGCGGGCCGAGCCTTCCTGGCCCCGCCCCGAGCCAGTAAAGCCCGCTATGCCGCGATCCTGTTACTAATTGGCCAATTTGTGAAAGCTGTGCACGGATTCTCGCGACGAACGAAAGTGCGGCTAATATTCGGGGTGCGGCTTATCTATTGACAAAGACAGCAACATTGTCGAGGCACCGGGGGTGCGGCTTATAATCCGTGCGGCTTGTATTCGTGAAACTACTGTAACCCATAAGGTCTGCCTTAAAGCATTTCAAATGGGCTAACTTTTTCTTTAGACCTAGGTCTTCTTCTCAGTCTGATGAGGGCAGTAGGTAATGCTTGATATCAATATGAATTAATTAAATAATAAATTAATTTCTTGACAAATTTTAGCTATCTGTTGCTTGATCATATGATTCAGCTTTTCTACTTGACCGCTAGCTGGTCGTCTTTAGGGCATGTGAAGAAGCCCCTGGATGCCTAATGCTTTGCTGCAGCTTGCACAATTTGTGCAAAGAAATGTGATCCTCTGTCAGGGAATATTTCTCTAGGTGCACCAAACCATGGTGTGGTCTCATTCAACAACACTTTTATCGCTTCTCTAGCTTTATTTGTCCTACAAGGGAATGCTTCTGGACACCCAGAGAAAGCATCAGTAAGTACCAGCAAATATCAAACCCCCCCCTTTCTTGGGAGTTCAGAAGAGTCTGTCTGACATAAATCTCCAGATAAAGCTCCTCTGCTAATCACTCTTTGTTCTAACCTAACAGTTGGATTTGGATTATTCTTCAAGCAAGTCACACATTGTGATGCTACTTCTTTAACAATGTCCTGTAAGCCTGGGCCTGCAATTCGTTCTTTTAGGTACTGGTGTAAGGGTTCTGCTCCTCTTACAAGTCTTACTATGTTCAGATTACACATCATTGTAGCATGCATGGCTCTTGAGTCCAGGACAGGGACACTCTGTGATCCATGCGACAAAAAGCACTTTATTGTTCTCAACTGCACCTTAAATACTCTCCTTAATGTTCCTTGGCAAGCACTTGTGATTGGTTCAAAGTTCAGACCATCCAGCTCTCTGACCAATTCTCCTCTGCAGCCAGGCAGGAACCCACGGGGCCAACTCCCTGCCTGGTTTTGATTCTGTCCTATCCCTGTTCCCTGGAGGACTGTCTGTCCCATCAGGCTGCTTTTCCCATATATGGTCAAATCACATGCCAAGTACAAGCCAGCTTGCACTATGACACTGCTGTTGTGTTCAAAGGACTCTGTGCCACAAGTAATCTGAGCATCTCCTGAGCAAGGGGTAAAATATTTTTGTTTATAGCAAGGGATAAAAGGCATGAAATTTTTTTTCCTGATCGCAAGACCTAGATGTAGAATAAATCCTGACATTGGTAAAGTGTCTGTTCTGCTCTTTCAGATATAGCACAGGAAATAAAATGAAGAAAAAGCAACCTTTTGTCAATGATAATGCATTCATGAGTCTGGTTGCACAGCTCAGTATGAAATGCCTTTATGAAATTCTGTTGTATGAATGACACATCAGATGAAGCTCTTAAGGGATATCTGGCATCATATACACAACA